>NC_088113.1:909090-1212121 GCF_036370855.1 Dromaius novaehollandiae | reverse complement strand
GGCTGCTGTGACCTCACAAGCACAGCCAGCAGCCATGAGCCTGCCACTGGCCTCGGAGGCACTCAGGCTGCTGTGACCTCACAAGCACAGCCAGCAGCCAGGAGCCTGGCACTGGCCTCGGAGGCACTGAGTCTGCTGTGACGTCACAAGCACAGCCAGTAGGGGGAGCTGGACACTACACTATGAGACACTGAGGCTGCTGTGACGTCACAAGCACAGCCAGCAGTCATGAGCCTGCCACTGGCCTAGGAGGCACTGAGGCTGCTGTGACCTCACAAGCACAGCCAGCAGCCATGAGCCTGCCACTGGCCTAGGAGGCACTGAGGCTGCTGTAACCTCACAAGCACAGAGAGCAGCCAGGAGCCTGCCGCTGGCCTAGGAGGCACTGAGGCTGCTGTGACCTCACAAGCACAGCCAGCAGCCAGGAGCCTGTCACTGGCCTAGGAGGCACTGAGGCTGCTATGACCTCACAAGCACAGAGAGCAGCCAGGAGCCTGCCACTGTCCTAGGAGGCACTGAGGCTGCTTTGACATCACAAGCACAGCCAGCAGCCATGAGCCTGACACTGCCCTATGAGGCACTCAGGCTGCTGTGATCTCAGAAGCACAGCCAGCAGCCATGAGCCTGGCACTGGCCTAGGAGGCACTGAGGCTGCTGCGACCTCACGAGAACAGCCAGTAGGGAGCGCTGCACACTAAAGTATGAGGCAGAGAGGCTGCTGTGACATCACAAGCACAGCCAGCAGCCATGAGCCTGCCACTGGCCTAGGAGGCACTCAGGCCGCTGTGACCTCACAAGCACAACCAACGTCCATGAGCCTGCCACTGGCCTAGGAGGCACTCAGGCTGCTGTGACCTCACAAGCACAGCCAGCAGCAGGCGTTGCATATTAACCTATGAGGCACTGAGGCTGCTGTGACCTCACAAGCACAGGAAGCAGCCAGGAGCCTGCCACTGGCCTCGGAGGCGCTCAGGCTGCTGTGACCTCACAAGCACAGCCAGCAGTGGGCGCTGCACATTAACGTATGAGGCACTGAGGCTGCTGTGACCTCACAAGCACAGCCAACAGCCAGGAGCCTGCCACTGGCCTAGAAGGCACTCAGGCTGCTGTGACCTCACAAGTACAGCCAACAGCCATCAGCCTGCCACTGGCCTAGGAGGTGTTGAGGCTGCTGTGACCTCACAAGCACAGCCAGCAGCCATGACCCTGCCACTGGCCTCGGAGGCACTCAGGCTGCTGTGACCTCACAAGCACAGCCAGCAGCCAGGAGCCTGGCACTGGCCTCGGAGGCACTGAGTCTGCTGTGACGTCACAAGCACAGCCAGCAGGGCGCGCTGTAGAATAACCTATGAGGCACTGGGTCTGCTGTGACCTCATAAGCACAGCCAGTAGGGGGAGCTGGACACTACACTATGAGACACTGAGGCTGCTGTGACGTCACAAGCACAGCCAGCAGTCATGAGCCTGCCACTGAACTACAAGGCGCTCAGGCTTCTGTGACCTCACAAGCACAGCCAGCAGCCAGCGGCCTGCCACTGGCCTAGGAGGCACTGAGTCTGCTGTGACGTCACAAGCACAGCCAGTAGGGGGAGCTGGACACTACACTATGAGACACTGAGGCTGCTGTGACGTCACAAGCACAGCCAGCAGTCATGAGCCTGACACTGGCCTCGGAGGCACTCAGGCTGCTGTGACCTCACAAGCACAGCCAGCAGCCAGGAGCTTGCCACTGGCCTAGGAGGCACTGAGGCTGCTGTAACCTCACAAGCACAGAGAGCAGCCAGGAGCCTGCCGCTGGCCTAGGAGGCACTGAGGCTGCTGTGACCTCACAAGCACAGGCAGCAGCCAGGAGGCTGCCACTGTCCTAGGAGGCACTGAGGCTGCTTTGACATCACAAGCACAAACAACGTCCATGAGCCTGCTACTTGTCTAGGAGGCACTCAGCCTGCTATGACCTCACAAGCACAGCCAGCAGCCATGAGCCTGCCACTGAACTACAAGGCGCTCAGGCTTCTGTGACCTCACAAGCACAGAGAGCAGCCAGGAGCCTGCCGCTGGCCTAGGAGGCACTGAGGCTGCTGTGACCTCACAAGCACAGCCAGCAGCCATGAGCCTGTCACTGGCCTAGGAGGCACTGAGGCTGCTGTGACCTCACAAGCACAGAGAGCAGCCAGGAGCCTGCCACTGTCCTAGGAGGCACTGAGGCTGCTTTGACGTCACAAGCACAGCCAGCAGCCAGGAGCCTGACACTGCCCTATGAGGCACTGAGGCTGCTGTGACCTCACAAGCACAGCCAGCAGCCATGAGCCTGCCACTGGCCTAGGAGGCACTCAGGCCACTGTGACGTCACAAGCACAGCCAGCAGCCATGAGCCTGCCACTGGCCTAGGAGGCACTCAGGCCGCTGTGACCTCACAAGCACAGCCAGCAGCCAGGAGCCTGCCACTGGCCTAGGAGGCACTTAGGCTGCTGCGACCTCACGAGAACAGCCAGTAGGGAGCGCTGCACACTAAAGTATGAGGCAGAGAGGCTGCTGTGACGTCACAAGCACAGCCAGCAGCCAGGAGCCTGCCACTGTCCTAGGAGGCACTCAGGCCGCTGTGACCTCACAAGCACAACCAACGTCCATGAGCATGCTACTGGTCTAGGAGGCACTCAGCCTGCTATGACCTCACAAGCACAGCCAGCAGCCATGAGCCTGCCACTGAACTACAAGGCGCTCAGGCTTCTGTGACCTCACAAGCACAGCCAGCAGCAAGCGGCCTGCCACTGGCCTAGGAGGCACTCAGGCAGCTGTGACATCACAAGCACAGCCAGCAGCCATGAGCCTGCCACTGGCCTCGGAGGCACTCAGGCTGCTGTGACCTCACAAGCACAGCCAGCAGCCATGAGCCTGCCACTGGCCTCGGAGGCACTCAGGCTGCTGTGACCTCACAAGCACAGCCAGCAGCCAGGAGCCTGGCACTGGCCTCGGAGGCACTGAGTCTGCTGTGACGGCACAAGCACAGCCAGTAGGGGGAGCTGGACACTAGACTATGAGACACTGAGGATGCTGTGACGTCACAAGCACAGCCAGCAGTCATGAGCCTGACACTGGCCTCGGAGGCACTCAGGCTGCTGTGACCTCACAAGCACAGCCAGCAGCCAGGAGCTTGCCACTGGCCTAGGAGGCACTGAGGCTGCTGTAACCTCACAAGCACAGAGAGCAGCCAGGAGCCTGCCGCTGGCCTAGGAGGCACTGAGGCTGCTGTGACCTCACAAGCACAGCCAGCAGCCAGGAGCCTGTCACTGGCCTAGGAGGCACTGAGGCTGCTGTGACCTCACAAGCACAGAGAGCAGCCAGGAGCCTGCCACTGTCCTAGGAGGCACTGAGGCTGCTTTGACATCACAAGCACAGGCAGCAGCCATGAGCCTGCCACTGGCCTAGGAGGCACTCAGGCTGCTGTGACCTCACAAGCACAGCCAACAGCCATGAACCTGCTGCTGGCCTAGGAGGCACTCAGGCTGTTGTGACCTCACAAGAGCAGCCAGCAGCCATGAGCCTGCCACTGGCCTAGTAGGCACTCAGGCTGCTGTGACCTCACAAGCACAGCCAGCAGCCGTGAGCCTGCCACTGGCCACGGAGACACTGAGTATGCTGTGACCTCACAAGCACAGCCAGCAGCCATGAGCCTGCCACTTGCCTCAGAGGCACTGAGGCTGCTGTGACCTCACAAGCACAGCCAGCAGCCAGGAGCCTGCCACTGGCCTAGGCCGTACTCAGGCTGCTGTGACCTCACAAGCACAGTCAGCAGCCAGGAGCCTGCCACTGGCCTCGGAGGCACTCAGGCTGCTGTGACCTCACTAGCACAGTCAGCAGCCAGGAGCCTGGCACTGGCCTAGGAGGCACTGAGGCTGCTGTGACCTCACAAGCACAGCCAGCAGCCAGGAGCCTGCCACTGGCCTAGGAGGTGGTGAGTCTGCTGTGACCTCACAAACACAGCCAGCAGCCAGGAGCCTGCCACTGTCCTAGGAGGCACTCAGGCTGCTGTGACCTCACAAGCACAGCCGCAGGCAGGAGCCTGCCACTGGCCTAGGAGGCACTGAGGCTACTGTGGCCTCACAAGCACAGGAAGCAGCCAGGAGCCTGTCGTTGGACTAGGAGGCACTCAGGCTGCTGTGACCTCACAAGCACAACCAGCAGCCATGAGCCTGCCACTGGCCTAGGAGGCACTCCGGCAGCTGTGACCTCACAAGCACAGTCAGCAGGAGGGACTGCACAGTTAATTATGAGGCACTGAGGCTGCTGTGATCTCACAAGCACAGCCAGCAGCCAGGAGCCTGCCACTGGCCTAGAAGGCACTCAGGCTGCTGTGGGCTCACAAGTACAGCCAACAGCCATGAGGCTGCCACTGGCCTAGGAGGTGTTGAGGCTGCTGTGAACTCACAAGCACAGTCAGCAGCCGTGAGCCTGCAACCGGCCACGGAGACACTGAGGCTGCTGTCACCTCAGAAACACAGTCAGCAGCCATGAGCCTGCCACTAGCCTAGGAGGCACTCAGGCTGCTGTGACCTCACAAGCACAGGAAGCAGCCAGGAGCCTGCCACTGGCCTCGGAGGCGCTCAGGCTGCTGTGACCTCACAAGCACAGCCAGCAGTGGGCGCTGCACATTAACGTATGAGGCACTGAGGCTGCTGTGACCTCACAAGCACAGCCAACAGCCAGGAGCCTGCCACTGGCCTAGAAGGCACTCAGGCTGCTGTGGGCTCACAAGTACAGCCAACAGCCATGAGGCTGCCACTGGCCTAGGAGGTGTTGAGGCTGCTGTGACCTCACAAGCACAGTCAGCAGCCGTGAGCCTGCCACTGGCCACGGAGACACTGAGGCTGCTGTCACCTCAGAAACACAGTCAGCAGCCAGGAGCCTGCCACTGGCCTAGGAGGCACTCAGGCTGCTGTGACCTCACAAGCACAGCCAGCAGGGGGCGCTGCACACTAACATCTGAGGCACTGAGGATGCTGTGACCTCACAAGCACTGCCCTCAGCCAGGAGCCTGCCAGTGGCCTACCAGGCATTCAGGCTTCTGTGACCTCACAAGCACAGCCAGGAGCCAGGAGCCTGCCACTGGCCTAGGGACACTGAGGCTGCTGTGACGTCACAAGCACAGCCAGCAGCCAGGAGCCTGCCACTGGCCTAGGAGGCACTCAGGCCGCTGTGACCTCACAAGCACAAACAACGTCCATGAGCCTGCTACTGGTCTAGGAGGCACTCAGCCTGCTATGACCTCACAAGCACAGCCAGCAGCCATGAGCCTGCCACTGAACTACAAGGCGCTCAGGCTTCTGTGACCTCACAAGCACAGCCAGCAGTCATGAGCCTGCCACTGGCCTCGGAGGCACTGAGGCTGCTGTGACCTCAGAAGCACAGCCAGCAGCCAGCAGCCTGCCACTGGCCTAGGAGGCGCTCAGGCAGCTGTGACCGCACAAGCACAGCCAGCAGCCAGGAGCCTGCCACTGGCCTCGGAGGCACTGAGTATACTGTTACCTCACAAGCACAGCCAGCAGCCAGGAGCCTGCCACTGGCCTCGGAGGCACTCAGGCTGCTGTGACCTCACAAGCACAGCCAGCAGCCATGAGCCTGCCACTGGCCTCGGAGGCACTCAGGCTGCTGTGACCTCACAAGCACAGCCAGCAGCCAGGAGCCTGGCACTGGCCTCGGAGGCACTGAGTCTGCTGTGACGTCACAAGCACAGCCAGTAGGGGGAGCTGGACACTACAATATGAGACACTGAGGCTGCTGTGACGTCACAAGCACAGCCAGCAGTCATGAGCCTGCCACTGTCCTAGGAGGCACTCAGGCCGCTGTGACCTCACAAGCACAGCCAGCAGTCATGAGCTTGCCACTGGCCTAGGAGGCACTGAGGCTGCTGTAACCTCACAAGCACAGAGAGCAGCCAGGAGCCTGCCGCTGGCCTAGGAGGCACTGAGGCTGCTGTGACCTCACAAGCACAGCCAGCAGCCAGGAGCCTGTCACTGGCCTAGGAGGCACTGAGGCTGCTGTGACCTCACAAGCACAGAGAGCAGCCAGGAGCCTGCCACTGTCCTAGGAGGCACTGAGGTTGCTTTGACATCACAAGCACAGGCAGCAGCCATGAGCCTGCCACTGGCCTAGGAGGCACTCAGGCTGCTGTGACCTCACAAGCACAGCCAACAGCCATGAACCTGCTGCTGGCCTAGGAGGCACTCAGGCTGTTGTGACCTCACAAGAGCAGCCAGCAGCCATGAGCCTGCCACTGGCCTAGTAGGCACTCAGGCTGCTGTGACCTCACAAGCACAGCCAGCAGCCGTGAGCCTGCCACTGGCCACGGAGACACTGAGTATGCTGTGACCTCACAAGCACAGCCAGCAGCCAGGAGCCTGCCACTTGCCTCAGAGGCATTGAGGCTGCTGTGACCTCACAAGCACAGCCAGCAGCCAGGAGCCTGCCACTGGCCTAGGCCGTACTCAGGCTGCTGTGACCTCACAAGCACAGTCAGCAGCCAGGAGCCTGCCACTGGCCTCGGAGGCACTCAGGCTGCTGTGACCTCACTAGCACAGTCAGCAGCCAGGAGCCTGGCACTGGCCTAGGAGGCACTGAGGCTGCTGTGACCTCACAAGCACAGCCAGGAGCCAGGAGCCTGCCACTGGCCTAGGAGGTGGTGAGGCTGCTGTGACCTCACAAACACAGCCAGCAGCCAGGAGCCTGCCACTGTCCTAGGAGGCACTCAGGCTGCTGTGACCTCACAAGCACAGCCAGCAGGCAGGAGCCTGCCACTGGCCTAGGAGGCACTGAGGCTACTGTGGCCTCACAAGCACAGGAAGCAGCCAGGAGCCTGTCGTTGGACTAGGAGGCACTCAGGCTGCTGTGACCTCACAAGCACAACCAGCAGCCATGAGCCTGCCACTGGCCTAGGAGGCACTCCGGCAGCTGTGACCTCACAAGCACAGTCAGCAGGAGGGACTGCACAGTTAATTATGAGGCACTGAGGCTGCTGTGACCTCACAAGCACAGCCAGCAGCCAGGAGCCTGCCACTGGCCTAGAAGGCACTCAGGCTGCTGTGAGCTCACAAGTACAGCCAACAGCCATGAGGCTGCCACTGGCCTAGGAGGTGTTGAGGCTGCTGTGAACTCACAAGCACAGTCAGCAGCCGTGAGCCTGCAACCGGCCACGGAGACACTGAGGCTGCTGTCACCTCAGAAACACAGTCAGCAGCCATGAGCCTGCCACTAGCCTAGGAGGCACTCAGGCAGCTGTGACCGCACAAGCACAGCCAGCAGCCAGGAGCCTGCCACTGGCCTCGGAGGCACTGAGTATACTGTTACCTCACAAGCACAGCCAGCAGCCATGAGCCTGCCACTGGCCTAGGAGGCACTCAGGCTGCTGTGACCTCACAAGAGCAGCCAGCAGCCATGAGCCTGCCACTGACCTAGGAGGCACTCAGGCTGCTGTGACCTCACAAGCACAGTCAGCAGCCGTGAGCCTGCCACTGGCCACGGAGACACTGAGGCTGCTGTCACCTCAGAAACACAGTCAGCAGCCAGGAGCCTGCCACTGGCCTAGGAGGCACTCAGGCTGCTGTGACCTCACAAGCACAGCCAGCAGCAGGCGTTGCATATTAACCTATGAGGCACTGAGGCTGCTGTGACCTCACAAGCACAGGAAGCAGCCAGGAGCCTGCCACTGGCCTCGGAGGCGCTCAGGCTGCTGTGACCTCACCAGCAAAGCCAGCAGTGGGCGCTGCACATTAACGTATGAGGCACTCAGGCTGCTGTGACCTCACAAGCACAGCCAGCAGCCAGGAGCCTGCCACTGGCCTAGAAGGCACTCAGGCTGCTGTGGGCTCACAAGTACAGCCAACAGCCATGAGGCTGCCACTGGCCTAGCAGGTGTTGAGGCTGCTGTGACCTCACAAGCACAGTCAGCAGCCGTGAGCCTGCCACTGGCCACGGAGACACTGAGGCTGCTGTCACCTCAGAAACACAGTCAGCAGCCAGGAGCCTGCCACTAGCCTAGGAGGCACTCAGGCTGCTGTGACCTCACAAGCACAGCCAGCAGGGGGCGCTGCACACTAACATCTGAGGCACTGAGGATGCTGTGACCTCAAAAGCACTGCCCTCAGCCAGGAGCCTGCCAGTGGCCTACCAGGCATTGAGGCTTCTGTGACCTCACAAGCACAGCCAGGAGCCAGGAGCCTGCCACTGGCCTAGGGACACTGAGGCTGCTGTGACCTCACAAGCACAGCCAGCAGCCATGAGCCTGCCACTGGCCTAGGAGACACTGAGGCTGCTGTGACCTCACAAGCACAGCCAGCAGCCATGAGCATGGCACTGGCCTAGGGGGCACTCAGACTGCTGTGACCTCCCAAGCACAGCCAGCAGCCTGGAGCCTGCCACTGGCCTAGGAGGCACTTAATCTGCAGTCACGTCACAAGCGCAGCCAGCAGGGGGCACTGGACACTAACCTCGGTGGCACTGAGGCTGATGTGACCTCAGAAGCACAGCCAGCAGCCAGGAGCATGGCACTGGCCTCGGGGGCACTGAGTCTGCTGTGACCTCACAAGCACAGCCAGCAGCCATGAGCCTGCCACTGGCCTCGGAGGCACTCAGGCTGCTGTGACCTCACAAGCACAGCCAGCAGCCAGGAGCCTGCCACTGGCCTAGGAGGCACTCAGGCTGCTGTGACCTCACAAGCACAGCCAGCAGCCAGGAGCCTGGCACTGGCCTCGGAGGCACTGAGTCTGCTGTGACGTCACAAGCACAGCCAGTAGGGGGAGCTGGACACTACACTATGAGACACTGAGGCTGCTGTGACGTCACAAGCACAGCCAGCAGTCATGAGCCTGCCACTGGCCTCGGAGGCACTGAGGCTGCTGTGACCTCACAAGCACAGCCAGCAGCCAGGAGCTTGCCACTGGCCTCGGAGGCACTGAGGCTGCTGTGACCTCACAAGCACAGAGAGCAGCCAGGAGCCTGCCGCTGGCCTAGGAGGCACTGAGGCTGCTGTGACCTCACAAGCACAGCCAGCAGCCAGGAGCCTGTCACTGGCCTAGGAGGCACTGAGGCTGCTGTGACCTCACAAGCACAGAGAGCAGCCAGGAGCCTGCCACTGTCCTAGGAGGCACTGAGGCTGCTTTGACGTCACAAGCACAGGCAGCAGCCATCAGCCTGACACTGCCCTATGAGGCACTCAGGCTGCTGTGATCTCAGAAGCACAGCCAGCAGCCATGAGCCTGGCACTGGCCTAGGAGGCACTTAGGCTACTGCGACCTCACGAGATCAGCCACTAGGGAGCGCTGCACACTAAAGTATGAGGCAGAGAGGCTGCTGTGACGTCACAAGCACAGCCAGCAGCCAGGAGCCTGCCACTGGCCTCGGGGGCACTGAGTCTGCTGTGACCTCACAAGCACAGCCAGCAGCCATGAGCCTGCCACTGGCCTCGGAGGCACTCAGGCTGCTGTGACCTCACAAGCACAGCCAGCAGCCATGAGCCTGCCACTGGCCTCGGAGGCACTCAGGCTGCTGTGACCTCACAAGCACAGCCAGCAGCCAGGAGCCTGGCACTGGCCTCGGAGGCACTGAGTCTGCTGTGACGTCACAAGCACAGCCAGTAGGGGGAGCTGGACACTACACTATGAGACACTGAGGCTGCTGTGACGTCACAAGCACAGCCAGCAGTCATGAGCCTGCCACTGGCCTCGGAGGCACTGAGGCTGCTGTGACCTCACAAGCACAGCCAGCAGCCAGGAGCTTGCCACTGGCCTAGGAGGCACTGAGGCTGCTGTGACCTCACAAGCACAGAGAGCAGCCAGGAGCCTGCCGCTGGCCTAGGAGGCACTGAGGCTGCTGTGACCTCACAAGCACAGCCAGCAGCCAGGAGCCTGTCACTGGCCTAGGAGGCACTGAGGCTGCTGTGACCTCACAAGCACAGAGAGCAGCCAGGAGCCTGCCACTGGCCTAGGAGGCACTGAGGCTGCTTTGACGTCACAAGCACAGGCAGCAGCCATGAGCCTGACACTGCCCTATGAGGCACTCAGGCTGCTGTGATCTCAGAAGCACAGCCAGCAGCCATGAGCCTGCCACTGGCCTAGGAGGCACTTAGGCTGCTGCGACCTCACGAGAACAGCCAGTAGGGAGCGCTGCACACTAAAGTATGAGGCAGAGAGGCTGCTGTGACGTCACAAGCACAGCCAGCAGCCATGAGCCTGCCACTGGCCTAGGAGGCACTCAGGCTGCTGTGACCTCACAAGCACAACCAACGTCCATGAGCCTGCCACTGGCCTAGGAGGCACTGAGGCTGCTGTGGCCTCACAAGCACAGACAGCAGCAGGCGTTGCATATTAACCTATGAGGCACTGAGGCTGCTGTGACCTCACAAGCACAGGAAGCAGCCAGGAGCCTGCCACTGGCCTCGGAGGCGCTCAGGCTGCTGTGACCTCACAAGCAAAGCCAGCAGTGGGCGCTGCACATTAACGTATGAGGCACTGAGGCTGCTGTGACCTCACAAGCACAGCCAACAGCCAGGAGCCTGCCACTGGCCTAGAAGGCACTCAGGCTGCTGTGGGCTCACAAGTACAGCCAACAGCCATGAGGCTGCCACTGGCCTAGCAGGTGTTGAGGCTGCTGTGACCTCACAAGCACAGTCAGCAGCCGTGAGCCTGCCACTGGCCACGGAGACACTGAGGCTGCTGTCACCTCAGAAACACAGTCAGCAGCCAGGAGCCTGCCACTGGCCTAGGAGGCACTCAGGCTGCTGTGACCTCACAAGCACAGCCAGCAGGGGGCGCTGCACACTAACATCTGAGGCACTGAGGATGCTGTGACCTCACAAGCACTGCCCTCAGCCAGGAGCCTGCCAGTGGCCTACCAGGCATTCAGGCTTCTGTGACCTCACAAGCACAGCCAGGAGCCAGGAGCCTGCCACTGGCCTAGGGACACTGAGGCTGCTGTGACCTCACAATCACAGCCAGCAGCCATGAGCCTGCCACTGGCCTAGGAGACACTGAGGCTGCTGTGACATCACAAGCACAGCCAGCAGCCATGAGACTGCCACTGACCTCGGAGGCACTGAGTATGCTGTGACCTCACAAGCACAGCCAGCAGCCATGAGCCTGCCACTTGCCTCAGAGGCACTCAGGCTGCTGTGACCTCACAAGCACAGCCAGCAGCCAGGAGCCTGCCACTGGCCTAGGCCGTACTCAGGCTGCTGTGACCTCACAAGCACAGTCAGCAGCCAGGAGCCTGCCACTGGCCTCGGAGGCACTCAGGCTGCTGTGACCTCACTAGCACAGACAGCAGCCAGGAGCCTGGCACTGGCCTAGGAGGCACTCAGGCTGCTGTGACCTCACAAGCACAGCCAGCAGCCATGAGCCTGCCACTGGCCTAGGAGGTGGTGAGTCTGCTGTGACGTCACAAACACAGCCAGCAGCCAGGAGCCTGCCACTGGCCTCGGAGGCACTCAGGCTGCAGTGACCTCACAAGCACAGCCAGCAGGCAGGAGCCTGCCACTGGCCTAGGAGGCACTGAGGCTACTGTGGCCTCACAAGCACAGGAAGCAGCCAGGAGCCTGTCGTTGGACTAGGAGGCATTCAGGCTGCTGTGACCTCACAAGCACAGCCAACAGCCATGAGCCTGCCACTGGCCTAGGAGGCACTCCAGCAGCTGTGACCTCACAAGCACAGTCAGCAGGAGGGACTCCACAGTTAATTATGAGGCACTGAGGCTGCTGTGACCTCACAAGCACAGCCAGCAGCCAGGAGCCTGCCACTGGCCTAGAAGGCACTCAGGCTGCTGTGAGCTCACAAGTACAGCCAACAGCCATGAGGCTGCCACTGGCCTAGGAGGTGTTGAGGCTGCTGTGACCTCACAAGCACAGTCAGCAGCCGTGAGCCTGCAGCTGGCCACGGAGACACTGAGGCTGCTGTCACCTCAGAAACACAGTCAGCAGCCAGGAGCCTGCCACTAGCCTAGGAGGCACTCAGGCTGCTGTGACCTCACAAGCACAGCCAGCAGGGGGCGCTGCACACTAACATCTGAGGCACTGAGGATGCTGGGACCTCAAAAGCACTGCCCTCAGCCAGGAGCCTGCCAGTGGCCTACCAGGCATTCAGGCTTCTGTGACCTCACAAGCACAGCCAGGAGCCAGAAGCCTGCCACTGGCCTAGGGACACTGAGGCTGCTGTGACCTCACAATCACAGGTAGCAGCCATGAGCCTGCACTTGGCCTAGGAGACACTGAGGCTGCTGTGACCTCACAAGCACAGCCAGCAGCCAGGAGCCTGCTCCTGGCCTACCAGGCACTCTGGCTGCTGTGACCTCACAAGCACAGGCAGCAGCCATGAGCCTGCCACTGGCCTAGGAGACACTCAGCCTGCTCTGACCTCACAAGCACAGCCAGCAGCGATGAGACTGCCACTGACCTCGGAGGCACTGAGTATGCTGTGACCTCACAAGCACAGCAAGCAGCCATGAGCCTGCCACTGGCCTAGGAGGCACTCAGGCTGCTGTGACCTCACAAGCACAGCCAGCAGCCATGAGCCTGCCACTGGCCTAGGAGGCACTCAGGCTGCTGTGACCTCACAAGCACAGCCAGCAGCCATGAGCTTGCCACTGGCCTAGGAGGCACTCAGGCTGCTGTGACCTCACAAGCACAGACAGCAGCCAGGAGCCTGCCACTGGCCTAGGAGGCACTCAGGATGCTGCGACCTCACGAGAACAGCCAGTAGGGAGCGCTGCACACTAAAGCATGAGGCAGAGAGGCTGCTGTGACCTCACAAGCACAGCCAGCAGCCAGGAGCCTGCCACTGGCCTAGGAGGCACTCAGGCAGCTGTGACCGCACAAGCACAGCCAGCAGCCAGGAGCCTGCAGTGGCTTCGGAGGCACTGAGTATACTGTTACCTCACAAGCACAGCCAGCAGCCATGAGCCTGCCACTGGCCTAGGAGGCACTCAGGCTGCTGTGACCTCACAAGAGCAGCCAGCAGCCATGACCCTGCCACTGGCCTCGGAGGCACTCAGGCTGCTGTGACCTCACAAGCACAGCCAGCAGCCAGGAGCCTGCCACTGGCCTAGGAGGCACTGAGTATACTGTTACCTCACAAGCACAGCCAGCAGCCATGAGCCTGCCACTGGCCTAGGGGGCACTCAGACTGCTGTGACCTCCCAAGCACAGCCAGCAGCCTGGAGCCTGCCACTGTCCTAGGAGGCACAGAGGCTGCTTTGACGTCACAAGCACAGGCAGCAGCCATGAGCCTGACACTGCCCTATGAGGCACTCAGGCTGCTGTGATCTCAGAAGCACAGCCAGCAGCCATGAGCCTGCCACTGGCCTAGGAGGCACTCAGGCTGCTGTGACCTCACAAGCACAGCCAGCAGCCAGGAGCCTGCCACTGGCCTAGGAGGCACTCAGGCCGCTGTGACCTCACAAGAACAGCCAGCAGCCATGAGCCTGCCACTGGCCTAGGAGGCACTTAGGCTGCTGCGACCTCACGAGAACAGCCAGTAGGGAGCGCTGCACACTAAAGTATGAGGCAGAGAGGCTGCTGTAACGTCACAAGCACAGCCAGCAGCCAGGAGCCTGCCACTGTCCTAGGAGGCACTCAGGCCGCTGTGACCTCACAAGCACAGACAGCAGCCATGAGCCTGCCACTGGCCTAGGAGGCACTCAGGCTGCTGTGACCTCACAAGCACAGCCAGCAGCCAGGAGCCTGCCACTGGCCTAGGAGGTGGTGAGGCTGCTGTGACCTCACAAGCACAGCCAGCAGCCAGGAGCCTGCCACTCTCCTAGGAGGCACTGAGGCTGCAGTGACCTCACAAGCACAGCCAGCAGGCAGGAGCCTGCCACTGGCCTAGGAGGCACTGAGGCTACTGTGGCCTCACAAGCACAGGAAGCAGCCAGGAGCCTGTCGTTGGACTAGGAGGCATTCAGGCTGCTGTGACCTCACAAGCACAGCCAGCAGCCATGAGCCTGCCACTGGTCTAGGAGGCACTCTGGCAGCTGTGACCTCACAAGCACAGTCAGCAGGAGGGACTGCACAGTTAATAATGAGGCACTGAGGCTGCTGTGACCTCACAAGCACAGCCAGCAGCCAGGAGCCTGCCACTGGCCTAGGAGGCACTCAGGCTGCTGTGGGCTCACAAGTACAGCCAACAGCCATGAGGCTGCCACTGGCCTAGGAGGTGTTGAGGCTGCTGTGACCTCACAAGCACAGTCAGCAGCCGTGAGCCTGCCACTGGCCACGGAGACACTGAGGCTGCTGTCACCTCAGAAACACAGTCAGCAGCCAGGAGCCTGCCACTAGCCTAGGAGGCACTCAGGCTGCTGTGACCTCACAAGCACAGCCAGCAGGGGGCGCTGCACACTAACATCTGAGGCACTGAGGATGCTGGGACCTCAAAAGCACTGCCCTCAGCCAGGAGCCTGCCAGTGGCCTACCAGGCATTCAGGCTTCTGTGACCTCACAAGCACAGCCAGGAGCCAGAAGCCTGCCACTGGCCTAGGGACACTGAGGCTGCTGTGACCTCACAATCACAGGTAGCAGCCATGAGCCTGCCACTGGCCTAGGAGACACTGAGGCTGCTGTGACCTCACAAGCACAGCCAGCAGCCAGGAGCCTGCTCCTGGCCTACCAGGCACTCTGGCTGCTGTGACCTCACAAGCACAGCCAGCAGCCATGAGCCTGCCACTGGCCTAGGAGACACTCAGCCTGCTCTGACCTCACAAGCACAGCCAGCAGCGATGAGACTGCCACTGACCTCGGAGGCACTGAGTATGCTGTGACCTCACAAGCACAGCAAGCAGCCATGAGCCTGCCACTGGCCTCGGAGGCACTCAGGCTGCTGTGACCTCACAAGCACAGCCAGCAGCCAGGAGCCTGCCACTGGCCTAGGAGGCACTCAGGCTGCTGTGACCTCACAAGCACAGCCAGCAGCCAGGAGCCTGCCACTGGCCTAGGAGGCACTCAGGCTGCTGTGACCTCACAAGCACAGCCAGCAGCCAGGAGCCTGCCACTGGCCTAGGAGGCACTCAGGATGCTGCGACCTCACGAGAACAGCCAGTAGGGAGCGCTGCACACTAAAGCATGAGGCAGAGAGGCTGCTGAGACCTCACAAGCACAGCCAGCAGCCAGCAGCCTGCCACTGGCCTAGGAGGCACTCAGGCAGCTGTGACCGCACAAGCACAGCCAGCAGCCAGGAGCCTGCCACTGGCCTCGGAGGCACTGAGTATACTGTTACCTCACAAGCACAGCCAGCAGCCATGAGCCTGCCACTGGCCTAGGAGGCACTCAGGCTGCTGTGACCTCACAAGCACAGCCAGCAGCCATGAGCATGGCACTGGCCTCGGAGGCATTGAGGCTGCTGTGACCTCACAATCACAGCCAGCAGCCAGGAGCCTGCCACTGGCCTCAGAGGCACTGAGGCTGCTGTGACGTCACAAGCACAGCCAGCAGCCTGGAGCCTGCCACTGTCCTAGGAGGCACTGAGGCTGCTTTGACGTCACAAGCACAGGCAGCAGCCATGAGCCTGACACGGCCCTATGAGGCACTCAGGCTGCTGTGATCTCAGAAACACAGCCAGCAGCCATGAGCCTGCCACTGGCCTAGGAGGCACTCAGGCTGCTGTGACCTCACAAGCACAGCCAGCAGCCAGGAGCCTGCTACTGGCCTACCAGGCACTCTGGCTTCTGTGACCTCACAAGCACAGCCAGCAGCCAGGAGCCTGCTACTGGCCTACCAGGCACTCTGGCTGCTCTGACCTCACAAGCACAGCCAGCAGCGATGAGACTGCCACTGACCTCGGAGGCACTGAGTATGCTGTGACCTCACAAGCACAGCAAGCAGCCATGAGCCTGCCACTGGCCTAGGAGGCACTCAGGCTGCTGTGACCTCACAAGCACAGCCAGCAGCCATGAGCCTGCCACTGGCCTAGGAGGCACTCAGGCTGCTTTGACCTCACAAGCACAGCCAGCAGCCATGAGCCTGCCACTGGCCTAGGAAGCACTCAGGCTGCTGTGACCTCACAAGCACAGCCAGCAGCCAGGAGCCTGCCACTGGCCTAGGAGGCACTCAGGATGCTGCGACCTCACGAGAACAGCCAGTAGGGAGCGCTGCACACTAAAGCATGAGGCAGAGAGGCTGCTGTGACCTCACAAGCACAGCCAGCAGCCAGGAGCCTGCCACTGGCCTAGGAGGCACTCAGGCAGCTGTGACCGCAGAAGCACAGCCAGCAGCCATGAGCCTGCCACTGGCCTAGGAGGCACTCAGGCTGCTGTGACCTCACAAGCACAGCCAGCAGCGATGAGCCTGCCACTGGCCTCGGAGGCACTGAGTATACTGTTACCTCACAAGCACAGCCAGCAGCCATGAGCCTGCCACTGGCCTAGGGGGCACTCAGACTGCTGTGACCTCACAAGCACAGCCAGCAGCCTGGAGCCTGCCACTGTCCTAGGAGGCACTGAGGCTGCTTTGACGTCACAAGCACAGCCAGCAGCCATGAGCCTGACACTGCCCTATGAGGCACTCAGGCTGCTGTGATCTCAGAAGCACAGCCAGCAGCCATGAGCCTGCCACTGGCCTAGGAGGCACTCAGGCTGCTGTGACCTCACAAGCACAGCCAGCAGCCAGGAGCCTGCCACTGGCCACGGAGACACTCAGGCCGCTGTGACCTCACAAGCACAGCCAGCAGCCATGAGCCTGCCACTGGCCTAGGAGGCACTTAGGCTGCTGCGACCTCACGAGAACAGCCAGTAGGGAGCGCTGCACACTAAAGTATGAGGCAGAGAGGCTGCTGTAACGTCACAAGCACAGCCAGCAGCCAGGAGCCTGCCACTGTCCTAGGAGGCACTCAGGCCGCTGTGACCTCACAAGCACAGAGAGCAGCCAGGAGCCTGCCGCTGGCCTAGGAGGCACTGAGGCTGCTGTGACCTCACAAGCACAGCCAGCAGCCAGGAGCCTGTCACTGGCCTCGGAGGCACTGAGGCTGCTGTGACCTCACAAGCACAGAGAGCAGCCAGGAGCCTGCCACTGTCCTAGGAGGCACTGAGGTTGCTTTGACATCACAAGCACAGGCAGCAGCCATGAGCCTGCCACTGGCCTAGGAGGCACTCAGGCTGCTGTGACCTCACAAGCACAGCCAGCAGCCAGGAGCCTGCCACTGGCCTAGGAGGCACTGAGGCTGCTGTGACCTCACAAGCACAGCCAGCAGCCAGGAGCCTGCCACTGGCCTAGGAGGCACTGAGGCTGCAGTGACCTCACAAGCACAGCCAGCAGGCAGGAGCCTGCCACTGGCCTAGGAGGCACTCAGGCTGCTGTGGCCTCACAAGCACAGGAAGCAGCCAGGAGCCTGTCGTTGGACTAGGAGGCATTCAGGCTGCTGTGACCTCACAAGCACAGCCAGCAGCCAGGAGCCTGCCACTGGTCTAGGAGGCACTCTGGCAGCTGTGACCTCACAAGCACAGTCAGCAGGAGGGACTGCACAGTTAATTATGAGGCACTGAGGCTGCTGTGACCTCACAAGCACAGCCAGCAGCCAGGAGCCTGCCACTGGCCTAGAAGGCACTCAGACTGCTGTGGGCTCACAAGTACAGCCAACAGCCATGAGGCTGCCACTGGCCTAGGAGGTGTTGAGGCTGCTGTGACCTCACAAGCACAGTCAGCAGCCGTGAGCCTGCCACTGGCCACGGAGACACTGAGGCTGCTGTCACCTCAGAAACACAGTCAGCAGCCAGGAGCCTGCCACTAGCCTAGGAGGCACTCAGGCTGCTGTGACCTCACAAGCACAGCCAGCAGGGGGCGATGCACACTAACATCTGAGGCACTGAGGATGCTGGGACCTCAAAAGCACTGCCCTCAGCCAGGAGCCTGCCAGTGGCCGACCAGGCATTCAGGCTCTGTGACCTCACAAGCACAGCCAGGAGCCAGAAGCCTGCCACTGGCCTAGGGACACTGAGGCTGCTGTGACCTCACAATCACAGGTAGCAGCCATGAGCCTGCCACTGGCCTAGGAGACACTGAGGCTGCTGTGACCTCACAAGCACAGCCAGCAGCCAGGAGCCTGCTCCTGGCCTACCAGGCACTCTGGCTGCTGTGACCTCACAAGCACAGCCAGCAGCCAGGAGCATGACACTGGCCTAGGAGACACTCAGCCTGCTGTGACCTCACAAGCACAGCCAGCAGCGATGAGATTGCCACTGACCTCGGAGGCACTGAGTATGCTGTGACCTCACAAGCACAGCCAGCAGCCATGAGCCTGCCACTGGCCTAGGAGGCACTCAGGCTGCTGTGACCTCACAAGCACAGCCAGCAGCCATGAGCCTGCCACTGGCCTAGGAGGCACTCAGGCTGCTGTGACCTCACAAGCACAGCCAGCAGCCATGAGCCTGCCACTGGCCTAGGAGGCACACAGGCTGCTGTGACCTCACAAGCACAGCCATCAGCCAGGAGCCTGCTACTGGCCTACCAGGCACTCTGGCTGCTGTGACCTCACAGGCACAGCCAGCAGCCATGAGCCTGCCACTGGCCTAGGAGACACTCAGCCTGCTCTGACCTCACAAGCACAGCCAGCAGCGATGAGACTGCCACTGACCTCGGAGGCACTGAGTATGCTGTGACCTCACAAGCACAGCCAGCAGCCATGAGCCTGCCACTGGCCTAGGAGGCACTCAGGCTGCTGTGACCTCACAAGCACAGCCAGCAGCCAGGAGCCTGCCACTGGCCTAGGAGGCACTCAGGCTGCTGTGACCTCACAAGCACAGCCAGCAGCCAGGAGCCTGTCACTGGCCTAGGAGGCACTCAGGCTGCTGTGACCTCACAAGCACAGCCAGCAGCCAGGAGCCTGCCACTGGCCTAGGAGGCACTCAGACTGCTGCGACCTCACGAGAACAGCCAGTAGGGAGCGCTGCACACTAAAGTATGAGGCAGAGAGGCTGCTGTGACGTCACAAGCACAGCCAGCAGCCAGGAGCCTGCCACTGGCCTAGGAGGCACTCAGGCCGCTGTGACCTCACAAGCACAACCAACGTCCATGAGCCTGCTACTGGTCTAGGAGGCACTCAGCCTTCTATGTCCTCACAAGCACAGCCAGCAGCCAGGAGCCTGCCACTGGCCTAGGAGGCACTTAGGCTACTGCGACCTCACGAGAACAGCCAGTAGGGAGCGCTGCACACTAAAGTATGAGGCAGAGAGGCTGCTGTGACGTCACAAGCACAGCCAGCAGCCATGAGCCTGCCACTGGCCTAGGAGACACTGAGGCTGCTGTGACCTCACAAGCACAGCCAGCAGCCAGGAGCATGGCACTGGCCTCGGGGGCACTGAGTCTGCTGTGACCTCACAAGCACAGCCAGCAGCCATGAGCCTGCCACTGGCCTCGGAGGCACTCAGGCTGCTGTGACCTCACAAGCACAGCCAGCAGCCATGAGCCTGCCACTGGCCTCGGAGGCACTCAGGCTGCTGTGACCTCACAAGCACAGCCAGCAGCCAGGAGCCTGGCACTGGCCTCGGAGGCACTGAGTCTGCTGTGACGTCACAAGCACAGCCAGTAGGGGGAGCTGGACACTACACTATGAGACACTGAGGCTGCTGTGACGTCACAAGCACAGCCAGCAGTCATGAGCCTGCCACTGGCCTCGGAGGCACTGAGGCTGCTGTGACCTCACAAGCACAGCCAGCAGCCAGGAGCTTGCCACTGGCCTAGGAGGCACTGAGGCTGCTGTGACCTCACAAGCACAGCCAGCAGCCAGGAGCCTGCCGCTGGCCTAGGAGGCACTGAGGCTGCTGTGACCTCACAAGCACAGCCAGCAGCCAGGAGCCTGTCACTGGCCTAGGAGGCACTGAGGCTGCTGTGACCTCACAAGCACAGAGAGCAGCCAGGAGCCTGCCACTGGCCTAGGAGGCACTGAGGCTGCTTTGACGTCACAAGCACAGGCAGCAGCCATGAGCCTGACACTGCCCTATGAGGCACTCAGGCTGCTGTGATCTCAGAAGCACAGCCAGCAGCCATGAGCCTGCCACTGGCCTAGGAGGCACTTAGGCTGCTGCGACCTCACGAGAACAGCCAGTAGGGAGCGCTGCACACTAAAGTATGAGGCAGAGAGGCTGCTGTGACGTCACAAGCACAGCCAGCAGCCATGAGCCTGCCACTGGCCTAGGAGGCACTCAGGCTGCTGTGACCTCACAAGCACAACCAACGTCCATGAGCCTGCCACTGGCCTAGGAGGCACTGAGGCTGCTGTGGCCTCACAAGCACAGACAGCAGCAGGCGTTGCATATTAACCTATGAGGCACTGAGGCTGCTGTGACCTCACAAGCACAGGAAGCAGCCAGGAGCCTGCCACTGGCCTCGGAGGCGCTCAGGCTGCTGTGACCTCACAAGCAAAGCCAGCAGTGGGCGCTGCACATTAACGTATGAGGCACTGAGGCTGCTGTGACCTCACAAGCACAGCCAACAGCCAGGAGCCTGCCACTGGCCTAGAAGGCACTCAGGCTGCTGTGGGCTCACAAGTACAGCCAACAGCCATGAGGCTGCCACTGGCCTAGCAGGTGTTGAGGCTGCTGTGACCTCACAAGCACAGTCAGCAGCCGTGAGCCTGCCACTGGCCACGGAGACACTGAGGCTGCTGTCACCTCAGAAACACAGTCAGCAGCCAGGAGCCTGCCACTGGCCTAGGAGGCACTCAGGCTGCTGTGACCTCACAAGCACAGCCAGCAGGGGGCGCTGCACACTAACATCTGAGGCACTGAGGATGCTGTGACCTCACAAGCACTGCCCTCAGCCAGGAGCCTGCCAGTGGCCTACCAGGCATTCAGGCTTCTGTGACCTCACAAGCACAGCCAGGAGCCAGGAGCCTGCCACTGGCCTAGGGACACTGAGGCTGCTGTGACCTCACAATCACAGCCAGCAGCCATGAGCCTGCCACTGGCCTAGGAGACACTGAGGCTGCTGTGACATCACAAGCACAGCCAGCAGCCATGAGACTGCCAGTGACCTCGGAGGCACTGAGTATGCTGTGACCTCACAAGCACAGCCAGCAGCCATGAGCCTGCCACTTGCCTCAGAGGCACTCAGGCTGCTGTGACCTCACAAGCACAGCCAGCAGCCAGGAGCCTGCCACTGGCCTAGGCCGTACTCAGGCTGCTGTGACCTCACAAGCACAGTCAGCAGCCAGGAGCCTGCCACTGGCCTCGGAGCCACTCAGGCTGCTGTGACCTCACTAGCACAGACAGCAGCCAGGAGCCTGGCACTGGCCTAGGAGGCACTCAGGCTGCTGTGACCTCACAAGCACAGCCAGCAGCCAGGAGCCTGCCACTGGCCTAGGAGGTGGTGAGTCTGCTGTGACCTCACAAGCACAGCCAGCAGCCAGGAGCCTGCCACTGTCCTAGGAGGCACTGAGGCTGCAGTGACCTCACAAGCACAGCCAGCAGGCAGGAGCCTGCCACTGGCCTAGGAGGCACTGAGGCTACTGTGGCCTCACAAGCACAGGAAGCAGCCAGGAGCCTGTCGTTGGACTAGGAGGCATTCAGGCTGCTGTGACCTCACAAGCACAGCCAACAGCCATGAGCCTGCCACTGGCCTAGGAGGCACTCCGGCAGCTGTGACCTCACAAGCACAGTCAGCAGGAGGGACTGCACAGTTAATTATGAGGCACTGAGGCTGCTGTGACCTCACAAGCACAGCCAGCAGCCAGGAGCCTGCCACTGGCCTAGAAGGCACTCAGGCTGCTGTGAGCTCACAAGTACAGCCAACAGCCATGAGGCTGCCACTGGCCTAGGAGGTGTTGAGGCTGCTGTGACCTCACAAGCACAGTCAGCAGCCGTGAGCCTGCAGCTGGCCACGGAGACACTGAGGCTGCTGTCACCTCAGAAACACAGTCAGCAGCCAGGAGCCTGCCACTAGCCTAGGAGGCACTCAGGCTGCTGTGACCTCACAAGCACAGCCAGCAGGGGGCGCTGCACACTAACATCTGAGGCACTGAGGATGCTGGGACCTCAAAAGCACTGCCCTCAGCCAGGAGCCTGCCAGTGGCCTACCAGGCATTCAGGCTTCTGTGACCTCACAAGCACAGCCAGGAGCCAGAAGCCTGCCACTGGCCTAGGGACACTGAGGCTGCTGTGACCTCACAATCACAGGTAGCAGCCATGAGCCTGCACTTGGCCTAGGAGACACTGAGGCTGCTGTGACCTCACAAGCACAGCCAGCAGCCAGGAGCCTGCTCCTGGCCTACCAGGCACTCTGGCTGCTGTGACCTCACAAGCACAGGCAGCAGCCATGAGCCTGCCACTGGCCTAGGAGACACTCAGCCTGCTCTGACCTCACAAGCACAGCCAGCAGCGATGAGACTGCCACTGACCTCGGAGGCACTGAGTATGCTGTGACCTCACAAGCACAGCAAGCAGCCATGAGCCTGCCACTGGCCTAGGAGGCACTCAGGCTGCTGTGACCTCACAAGCACAGCCAGCAGCCATGAGCCTGCCACTGGCCTAGGAGGCACTGAGGCTGCTGTGACCTCACAAGCACAGCCAGCAGCCATGAGCTTGCCACTGGCCTAGGAGGCACTCAGGCTGCTGTGACCTCACAAGCACAGACAGCAGCCAGGAGCCTGCCACTGGCCTAGGAGGCACTCAGGATGCTGCGACCTCAAGAGAACAGCCAGTAGGGAGCGCTGCACACTAAAGCATGAGGCAGAGAGGCTGCTGTGACCTCACAAGCACAGCCAGCAGCCAGGAGCCTGCCACTGGCCTAGGAGGCACTCAGGCAGCTGTGACCGCACAAGCACAGCCAGCAGCCAGGAGCCTGCAGTGGCTTCGGAGGCACTGAGTATACTGTTACCTCACAAGCACAGCCAGCAGCCATGAGCCTGCCACTGGCCTAGGAGGCACTCAGGCTGCTGTGACCTCACAAGAGCAGCCAGCAGCCATGACCCTGCCACTGGCCTCGGAGGCACTCAGGCTGCTGTGACCTCACAAGCACAGCCAGCAGCCAGGAGCCTGCCACTGGCCTAGGAGGCACTGAGTATACTGTTACCTCACAAGCACAGCCAGCAGCCATGAGCCTGCCACTGGCCTAGGGGGCACTCAGACTGCTGTGACCTCCCAAGCACAGCCAGCAGCCTGGAGCCTGCCACTGGCCTAGGAGGCACTCAGGCTGCTGTGACCTCACAAGCACAGGCAGCAGCCATGAGCCTGACACTGCCCTATGAGGCACTCAGGCTGCTGTGATCTCAGAAGCACAGCCAGCAGCCATGAGCCTGCCACTGGCCTAGGAGGCACTCAGGCTGCTGTGACCTCACAAGCACAGCCAGCAGCCAGGAGCCTGCCACTGGCCTAGGAGGCACTCAGGCCGCTGTGACCTCACAAGAACAGCCAGCAGCCATGAGCCTGCCACTGGCCTAGGAGGCACTTAGGCTGCTGCGACCTCACGAGAACAGCCAGTAGGGAGCGCTGCACACTAAAGTATGAGGCAGAGAGGCTACTGTAACGTCACAAGCACAGCCAGCAGCCAGGAGCCTGCCACTGTCCTAGGAGGCACTCAGGCCGCTGTGACCTCACAAGCACAGACAGCAGCCATGAGCCTGCCACTGGCCTAGGAGGCACTCAGGCTGCTGTGACCTCACAAGCACAGCCAGCAGCCAGGAGCCTGCCACTGGCCTAGGAGGTGGTGAGTCTGCTGTGATCTCACAAGCACAGCCAGCAGCCATGAGCCTGCCACTGGCCTAGGAGGCACTGAGGCTGCAGTGACCTCACAAGCACAGCCAGCAGGCAGGAGCCTGCCACTGGCCTAGGAGGCATTCAGGCTTCTGTGACCTCACAAGCACAGCCAGCAGCCATGAGCCTGCCACTGGTCTAGGAGGCACTCTGGCAGCTGTGACCTCACAAGCACAGTCAGCAGGAGGGACTGCACAGTTAATAATGAGGCACTGAGGCTGCTGTGACCTCACAAGCACAGCCAGCAGCCAGGAGCCTGCCACTGGCCTAGGAGGCACTCAGGCTGCTTTGGGCTCACAAGTACAGCCAACAGCCATGAGGCTGCCACTGGCCTAGGAGGTGTTGAGGCTGCTGTGACCTCACAAGCACAGTCAGCAGCCGTGAGCCTGCCACTGGCCACGGAGACACTGAGGCTGCTGTCACCTCAGAAACACAGTCAGCAGCCAGGAGCCTGCCACTAGCCTAGGAGGCACTCAGGCTGCTGTGACCTCACAAGCACAGCCAGCAGGGGGCGCCGCACACTAACATCTGAGGCACTGAGGATGCTGTGACCTCAAAAGCACTGCCCTCAGCCAGGAGCCTGCCAGTGGCCTACCAGGCATTCAGGCTTCTGTGACCTCACAAGCACAGCCAGGAGCCAGAAGCCTGCCACTGGCCTAGGGACACTGAGGCTGCTGTGACCTCACAAGCACAGCCAGCAGCCATGAGCCTGCCACTGGCCTAGGAGACACTGAGGCTGCTGTGACCTCACAAGCACAGCCAGCAGCCAGGAGCCTGCTCCTGGCCTACCAGGCACTCTGGCTGCTGTGACCTCACAAGCACAGCCAGCAGCCATGAGCCTGCCACTGGCCTAGGAGACACTCAGCCTGCTCTGACCTCACAAGCACAGCCAGCAGCGATGAGCCTGCCACTGACCTCGGAGGCACTGAGTATGCTGTGACCTCACAAGCACAGCAAGCAGCCATGAGCCTGCCACTGGCCTAGGAGGCACTCAGGCTGCTGTGACCTCACAAGCACAGCCAGCAGCCAGGAGCCTGCCACTGGCCTAGGAGGCACTCAGGCTGCTGTGACCTCACAAGCACAGCCAGCAGCCAGGAGCCTGCCACTGGCCTAGGAGGCACTCAGGATGCTGCGACCTCACGAGAACAGCCAGTAGGGAGCGCTGCACACTAAAGCATGAGGCAGAGAGGCTGCTGAGACCTCACAAGCACAGCCAGCAGCCAGCAGCCTGCCACTGGCCTAGGAGGCACTCAGGCAGCTGTGACCGCACAAGCACAGCCAGCAGCCAGGAGCCTGCCACTGGCCTCGGAGGCACTGAGTATACTGTTACCTCACAAGCACAGCCAGCAGCCATGAGCCTGCCACTGGCCTAGGAGGCACTCAGGCTGCTGTGGCCTCACAAGCACAGCCAGCAGCCATGAGCATGGCACTGGCCTCGGAGGCACTCAGGCTGCTGTGACCTCACAATCACAGCCAGCAGCCAGGAGCCTGCCACTGGCCTCAGAGGCACTGAGGCTGCTGTGACCTCCCAAGCACAGCCAGCAGCCTGGAGCCTGCCACTGTCCTAGGAGGCACTGAGGCTGCTTTGACGTCACAAGCACAGCCAGCAGCCTGGAGCCTGCCACTGTCCTAGGAGGCACTGAGGCTGCTTTGACGTCACAAGCACAGGCAGCAGCCATGAGCCTGACACTGCCCTATGAGGCACTCAGGCTGCTGTGATCTCAGAAACACAGCCAGCAGCCATGAGCCTGCCACTGGCCTAGGAGGCACTCAGGCTGCTGTGACCTCACAAGCACAGCCAGCAGCCAGGAGCCTGCCACTGGCCTAGGAGGCACTCAGGCCGCTGTGACCTCACAAGCACAGCCAGCAGCCAGGAGCCTGCTACTGGCCTACCAGGCACTCTGGCTGCTGTGACCTCACAAGCACAGCCAGCAGCCATGAGCCTGCCACTGGCCTAGGCCGTACTCAGGCTGCTCTGACCTCACAAGCACAGCCAGCAGCGATGAGACTGCCACTGACCTCGGAGGCACTGAGTATGCTGTGACCTCACAAGCACAGCAAGCAGCCATGAGCCTGCCACTGGCCTAGGAGGCACTCAGGCTGCTGTGACCTCACAAGCACAGCCAGCAGCCATGAGCCTGCCACTGGCCTAGGAGGCACTCAGGCTGCTTTGACCTCACAAGCACAGCCAGCAGCCATGAGCCTGCCACTGGCCTAGGAAGCACTCAGGCTGCTGTGACCTCACAAGCACAGCCAGCAGCCAGGAGCCTGCCACTGGCCTAGGAGGCACTCAGGATGCTGCGACCTCACGAGAACAGCCAGTAGGGAGCGCTGCACACTAAAGCATGAGGCAGAGAGGCTGCTGTGACCTCACAAGCACAGCCAGCAGCCAGGAGCCTGCCACTGGCCTAGGAGGCACTCAGGCAGCTGTGACCGCACAAGCACTGCCAGCAGCCATGAGCCTGCCACTGGCCTAGGAGGCACTCAGGCTGCTGTGACCTCACAAGAGCAGCCAGCAGCCATGACCCTGCCACTGGCCTCGGAGGCACTCAGGCTGCTGTGACCTCACAAGCACAGCCAGCAGCCAGGAGCCTGCCACTGGCCTCGGAGGCACTGAGTATACTGTTACCTCACAAGCACAGCCAGCAGCCAGGAGCCTGACACTGGCCTAGGGGGCACTCAGACTGCTGTGACCTCCCAAGCACAGCCAGCAGCCTGGAGCCTGCCACTGTCCTAGGAGGCACTGAGGCTGCTTTGACGTCACAAGCACAGCCAGCAGCCATGAGCCTGACACTGCCCTATGAGGCACTCAGGCTGCTGTGATCTCAGAAGCACAGCCAGCAGCCATGAGCCTGCCACTGGCCTAGGAGGCACTCAGGCTGCTGTGACCTCACAAGCACAGCCAGCAGCCAGGAGCCTGCCACTGGCCTAGGAGGCACTGAGTATGCTGTGACCTCACAAGCACAGCCAGCAGCCATGAGCCTGCCACTTGCCTCAGAGGCACTCAGGCTGCTGTGACCTCACAAGCACAGCCAGCAGCCAGGAGCCTGCCACTGGCCTAGGCCGTACTCAGGCTGCTGTGACCTCACAAGCACAGGAAGCAGCCAGGAGCCTGCCACTGGCCTCGGAGGCACTCAGGCTGCTGTGACCTCACTAGCACAGACAGCAGCCAGGAGCCTGGCACTGGCCTAGGAGGCACTCAGGATGCTCTGACCTCACAAGCACAGCCAGCAGCCATGAGCCTGCCACTGGCCTAGGAGGTGGTGAGTCTGCTGTGACCTCACAAGCACAGCCAGCAGCCAAGAGCCTGCCACTGGCCTAGGAGGCACTGAGGCTGCAGTGACCTCACAAGCACAGCCAGCAGGCAGGAGCCTGCCACTGGCCTAGGAGGCACTGAGGCTACTGTGGCCTCACAAGCACAGGAAGCAGCCAGGAGCCTGTCGTTGGACTAGGAGGCATTCAGGCTGCTGTGACCTCACAAGCACAGCCAACAGCCATGAGCCTGCCACTGGCCTAGGAGGCACTCCGGCAGCTGTGACCTCACAAGCACAGTCAGCAGGAGGGACTGCACAGTTAATTATGAGGCACTGAGGCTGCTGTGACCTCACAAGCACAGCCAGCAGCCAGGAGCCTGCCACTGGCCTAGAAGGCACTCAGGCTGCTGTGAGCTCACAAGTACAGCCAACAGCCATGAGGCTGCCACTGGCCTAGGAGGTGTTGAGGCTGCTGTGACCTCACAAGCACAGTCAGCAGCCGTGAGCCTGCAGCTGGCCACGGAGACACTGAGGCTGCTGTCACCTCAGAAACACAGTCAGCAGCCAGGAGCCTGCCACTAGCCTAGGAGGCACTCAGGCTGCTGTGACCTCACAAGCACAGCCAGCAGGGGGCGCTGCACACTAACATCTGAGGCACTGAGGATGCTGGGACCTCAAAAGCACTGCCCTCAGCCAGGAGCCTGCCAGTGGCCTACCAGGCATTCAGGCTTCTGTGACCTCACAAGCACAGCCAGGAGCCAGAAGCCTGCCACTGGCCTAGGGACACTGAGGCTGCTGTGACCTCACAATCACAGGTAGCAGCCATGAGCCTGCACTTGGCCTAGGAGACACTGAGGCTGCTGTGACCTCACAAGCACAGCCAGCAGCCAGGAGCCTGCTCCTGGCCTACCAGGCACTCTGGCTGCTGTGACCTCACAAGCACAGGCAGCAGCCATGAGCCTGCCACTGGCCTAGGAGACACTCAGCCTGCTCTGACCTCACAAGCACAGCCAGCAGCGATGAGACTGCCACTGACCTCGGAGGCACTGAGTATGCTGTGACCTCACAAGCACAGCAAGCAGCCATGAGCCTGCCACTGGCCTAGGAGGCACTCAGGCTGCTGTGACCTCACAAGCACAGCCAGCAGCCATGAGCCTGCCACTGGCCTAGGAGGCACTGAGGCTGCTGTGACCTCACAAGCACAGCCAGCAGCCATGAGCTTGCCACTGGCCTAGGAGGCACTCAGGCTGCTGTGACCTCACAAGCACAGACAGCAGCCAGGAGCCTGCCACTGGCCTAGGAGGCACTCAGGATGCTGCGACCTCACGAGAACAGCCAGTAGGGAGCGCTGCACACTAAAGCATGAGGCAGAGAGGCTGCTGTGACCTCACAAGCACAGCCAGCAGCCAGGAGCCTGCCACTGGCCTAGGAGGCACTCAGGCAGCTGTGACCGCACAAGCACAGCCAGCAGCCAGGAGCCTGCAGTGGCTTCGGAGGCACTGAGTATACTGTTACCTCACAAGCACAGCCAGCAGCCATGAGCCTGCCACTGGCCTAGGAGGCACTCAGGCTGCTGTGACCTCACAAGAGCAGCCAGCAGCCATGACCCTGCCACTGGCCTCGGAGGCACTCAGGCTGCTGTGACCTCACAAGCACAGCCAGCAGCCAGGAGCCTGCCACTGGCCTAGAAGGCACTGAGTATACTGTTACCTCACAAGCACAGCCAGCAGCCATGAGCCTGCCACTGGCCTAGGGGGCACTCAGACTGCTGTGACCTCCCAAGCACAGCCAGCAGCCTGGAGCCTGCCACTGGCCTAGGAGGCACAGAGGCTGCTTTGACGTCACAAGCACAGGCAGCAGCCATGAGCCTGACACTGCCCTATGAGGCACTCAGGCTGCTGTGATCTCAGAAGCACAGCCAGCAGCCATGAGCCTGCCACTGGCCTAGGAGGCACTCAGGCTGCTGTGACCTCACAAGCACAGCCAGGAGCCAGGAGCCTGCCACTGGCCTAGGAGGCACTCAGGCCGCTGTGACCTCACAAGAACAGCCAGCAGCCATGAGCCTGCCACTGGCCTAGGAGGCACTTAGGCTGCTGCGACCTCACGAGAACAGCCAGTAGGGAGCGCTGCACACTAAAGTATGAGGCAGAGAGGCTGCTGTAACGTCACAAGCACAGCCAGCAGCCAGGAGCCTGCCACTGTCCTAGGAGGCACTCAGGCCGCTGTGACCTCACAAGCACAGACAGCAGCCATGAGCCTGCCACTGGCCTAGGAGGCACTCAGGCTGCTGTGACCTCACAAGCACAGCCAGCAGCCAGGAGCCTGCCACTGGCCTAGGAGGTGGTGAGTCTGCTGTGATCTCACAAGCACAGCCAGCAGCCAGGAGCCTGCCACTGGCCTAGGAGGCACTGAGGCTGCAGTGACCTCACAAGCACAGCCAGCAGGCAGGAGCCTGCCACTGGCCTAGGAGGCACTGAGGCTACTGTGGCCTCACAAGCACAGGAAGCAGCCAGGAGCCTGTCGTTGGACTAGGAGGCATTCAGGCTTCTGTGACCTCACAAGCACAGCCAGCAGCCATGAGCCTGCCACTGGTCTAGGAGGCACTCTGGCAGCTGTGACCTCACAAGCACAGTCAGCAGGAGGGACTGCACAGTTAATAATGAGGCACTGAGGCTGCTGTGACCTCACAAGCACAGCCAGCAGCCAGGAGCCTGCCACTGGCCTAGGAGGCACTCAGGCTGCTGTGGGCTCACAAGTACAGCCAACAGCCATGAGGCTGCCACTGGCCTAGGAGGTGTTGAGGCTGCTGTGACCTCACAAGCACAGTCAGCAGCCGTGAGCCTGCCACTGGCCACGGAGACACTGAGGCTGCTGTCACCTCAGAAACACAGTCAGCAGCCAGGAGCCTGCCACTAGCCTAGGAGGCACTCAGGCTGCTGTGACCTCACAAGCACAGCCAGCAGGGGGCGCTGCACACTAACATCTGAGGCACTGAGGATGCTGGGACCTCAAAAGCACTGCCCTCAGCCAGGAGCCTGCCAGTGGCCTACCAGGCATTCAGGCTTCTGTGACCTCACAAGCACAGCCAGGAGCCAGAAGCCTGCCACTGGCCTAGGGACACTGAGGCTGCTGTGACCTCACAAGCACAGCCAGCAGCCATGAGCCTGCCACTGGCCTAGGAGACACTGAGGCTGCTGTGACCTCACAAGCACAGCCAGCAGCCAGGAGCCTGCTCCTGGCCTACCAGGCACTCTGGCTGCTGTGACCTCACAAGCACAGCCAGCAGCCATGAGCCTGCCACTGGCCTAGGAGACACTCAGCCTGCTCTGACCTCACAAGCACAGCCAGCAGCGATGAGCCTGCCACTGACCTCGGAGGCACTGAGTATGCTGTGACCTCACAAGCACAGCAAGCAGCCATGAGCCTGCCACTGGCCTCGGAGGCACTCAGGCTGCTGTGACCTCACAAGCACAGCCAGCAGCCAGGAGCCTGCCACTGGCCTAGGAGGCACTCAGGCTGCTGTGACCTCACAAGCACAGCCAGCAGCCAGGAGCCTGCCACTGGCCTAGGAGGCACTCAGGCTGCTGTGACCTCACAAGCACAGCCAGCAGCCAGGAGCCTGCCACTGGCCTAGGAGGCACTCAGGATGCTGCGACCTCACGAGAACAGCCAGTAGGGAGCGCTGCACACTAAAGCATGAGGCAGAGAGGCTGCTGAGACCTCACAAGCACAGCCAGCAGCCAGCAGCCTGCCAATGGCCTAGGAGGCACTCAGGCAGCTGTGACCGCACAAGCACAGCCAGCAGCCAGGAGCCTGCCACTGGCCTCGGAGGCACTGAGTATACTGTTACCTCACAAGCACAGCCAGCAGCCATGAGCCTGCCACTGGCCTAGGAGGCACTCAGGCTGCTGTGGCCTCACAAGCACAGCCAGCAGCCATGAGCATGGCACTGGCCTCGGAGGCACTCAGGCTGCTGTGACCTCACAATCACAGCCAGCAGCCAGGAGCCTGCCACTGGCCTCAGAGGCACTGAGGCTGCTGTGACCTCCCAAGCACAGCCAGCAGCCTGGAGCCTGCCACTGTCCTAGGAGGCACTGAGGCTGCTTTGACGTCACAAGCACAGGCAGCAGCCATGAGCCTGACACTGCCCTATGAGGCACTCAGGCTGCTGTGATCTCAGAAACACAGCCAGCAGCCATGAGCCTGCCACTGGCCTAGGAGGCACTCAGGCTGCTGTGACCTCACAAGCACAGCCAGCAGCCAGGAGCCTGCCACTGGCCTAGGAGGCACTCAGGCCGCTGTGACCTCACAAGCACAGCCAGCAGCCAGGAGCCTGCTACTGGCCTACCAGGCACTCTGGCTGCTGTGACCTCACAAGCACAGCCAGCAGCCATGAGCCTGCCACTGGCCTAGGCCGTACTCAGGCTGCTCTGACCTCACAAGCACAGCCAGCAGCGATGAGACTGCCACTGACCTCGGAGGCACTGAGTATGCTGTGACCTCACAAGCACAGCAAGCAGCCATGAGCCTGCCACTGGCCTAGGAGGCACTCAGGCTGCTGTGACCTCACAAGCACAGCCAGCAGCCATGAGCCTGCCACTGGCCTAGGAGGCACTCAGGCTGCTTTGACCTCACAAGCACAGCCAGCAGCCATGAGCCTGCCACTGGCCTAGGAAGCACTCAGGCTGCTGTGACCTCACAAGCACAGCCAGCAGCCAGGAGCCTGCCACTGGCCTAGGAGGCACTCAGGATGCTGCGACCTCACGAGAACAGCCAGTAGGGAGCGCTGCACACTAAAGCATGAGGCAGAGAGGCTGCTGTGACCTCACAAGCACAGCCAGCAGCCAGGAGCCTGCCACTGGCCTAGGAGGCACTCAGGCAGCTGTGACCGCACAAGCACAGCCAGCAGCCATGAGCCTGCCACTGGCCTAGGAGGCACTCAGGCTGCTGTGACCTCACAAGAGCAGCCAGCAGCCATGACCCTGCCACTGGCCTCGGAGGCACTCAGGCTGCTGTGACCTCACAAGCACAGCCAGCAGCCAGGAGCCTGCCACTGGCCTCGGAGGCACTGAGTATACTGTTACCTCACAAGCACAGCCAGCAGCCATGAGCCTGCCACTGGCCTAGGGGGCACTCAGACTGCTGTGACCTCCCAAGCACAGCCAGCAGCCTGGAGCCTGCCACTGTCCTAGGAGGCACTGAGGCTGCTTTGACGTCACAAGCACAGCCAGCAGCCATGAGCCTGACACTGCCCTATGAGGCACTCAGGCTGCTGTGATCTCAGAAGCACAGCCAGCAGCCATGAGCCTGCCACTGGCCTAGGAGGCACTCAGGCTGCTGTGACCTCACAAGCACAGCCAGCAGCCAGGAGCCTGCCACTGGCCTAGGAGGCACTCAGGCCGCTGTGACCTCACAAGCACAGCCAGCAGCCATGAGCCTGCCACTGGCCTAGGAGGCACTTAGGCTGCTGCGACCTCACGAGAACAGCCAGTAGGGAGCGCTGCACACTAAAGTATGAGGCAGAGAGGCTGCTGTGACCTCACAAGCACAGCCAGCAGCCAGGAGCCTGCCACTGGCCTAGGAGGCACTCAGGCCGCTGTGACCTCACAAGCACAGACAGCAGCCAGGAGCCTGGCACTGGCCTAGGAGGCACTCAGGCTGCTGTGACCTCACAAGCACAGCCAGCAGCCAGGAGCCTGCCACTGGCCTAGGAGGCACTGAGGCTGCTGTGACCTCACAAGCACAGCCAGCAGCCAGGAGCCTGCCACTGGCCTAGGAGGCACTGAGGCTGCAGTGACCTCACAAGCACAGCCAGCAGGCAGGAGCCTGCCACTGGCCTAGGAGGCACTGAGGCTACTGTGGCCTCACAAGCACAGGAAGCAGCCAGGAGCCTGTCGTTGGACTAGGAGGCATTCAGGCTGCTGTGACCTCACAAGCACAGCCAACAGCCATGAGCCTGCCACTGGTCTAGGAGGCACTCCGGCAGCTGTGACCTCACAAGCACAGTCAGCAGGAGGGACTGCACAGTTAATAATGAGGCACTGAGGCTGCTGTGACCTCACAAGCACAGCCAGCAGCCAGGAGCCTGCCACTGGCCTAGAAGGCACTCAGGCTGCTGTGGGCTCACAAGTACAGCCAACAGCCATGAGGCTGCCACTGGCCTAGGAGGTGTTGAGGCTGCTGTGACCTCACAAGCACAGTCAGCAGCCGTGAGCCTGCCACTGGCCACGGAGACACTGAGGCTGCTGTCACCTCAGAAACACAGTCAGCAGCCAGGAGCCTGCCACTAGCCTAGGAGGCACTCAGGCTGCTGTGACCTCACAAGCACAGACAGCAGCCAGGAGCCTGGCACTGGCCTAGGAGGCACTCAGGCTGCTGTGACCTCACAAGCACAGCCAGCAGCCAGGAGCCTGCCACTGGCCTAGGAGGTGGTGAGTCTGCTGTGACCTCACAAGCACAGCCAGCAGCCAGGAGCCTGCCACTGGCCTAGGAGGCACTGAGGCTGCAGTGACCTCACAAGCACAGCCAGCAGGCAGGAGCCTGCCACTGGCCTAGGAGGCACTGAGGCTACTGTGGCCTCACAAGCACAGGAAGCAGCCAGGAGCCTGTCGTTGGACTAGGAGGCATTCAGGCTTCTGTGACCTCACAAGCACAGCCAACAGCCATGAGCCTGCCACTGGTCTAGGAGGCACTCCGGCAGCTGTGACCTCACAAGCACAGTCAGCAGGAGGGACTGCACAGTTAATTATGAGGCACTGAGGCTGCTGTGACCTCACAAGCACAGCCAGCAGCCAGGAGCCTGCCACTGGCCTAGAAGGCACTCAGGCTGCTGTGGGCTCACAAGTACAGCCAACAGCCATGAGGCTGCCACTGGCCTAGGAGGTGTTGAGGCTGCTGTGACCTCACAAGCACAGTCAGCAGCCGTGAGCCTGCCACTGGCCACGGAGACACTGAGGCTGCTGTCACCTCAGAAACACAGTCAGCAGCCAGGAGCCTGCCACTAGCCTAGGAGGCACTCAGGCTGCTGTGACCTCACAAGCACAGCCAGCAGGGGGCGCTGCACACTAACATCTGAGGCACTGAGGATGCTGGGACCTCAAAAGCACTGCCCTCAGCCAGGAGCCTGCCAGTGGCCGACCAGGCATTCAGGCTTCTGTGACCTCACAAGCACAGCCAGGAGCCAGAAGCCTGCCACTGGCCTAGGGACACTGAGGCTGCTGTGACCTCACAATCACAGGTAGCAGCCATGAGCCTGCCACTGGCCTAGGAGACACTGAGGCTGCTGTGACCTCACAAGCACAGCCAGCAGCCAGGAGCCTGCTCCTGGCCTACCAGGCACTCAGGCTGCTGTGACCTCACAAGCACAGCCAGCAGCCAGGAGCCTGCCACTGGCCTAGGAGACACTCAGCCTGCTCTGACCTCACAAGCACAGCCAGCAGCGATGAGACTGCCACTGACCTCGGAGGCACTGAGTATACTGTTACCTCACAAGCACAGCCAGCAGCCATGAGCCTGCCACTGGCCTAGGAGGCACTCAGGCTGCTGTGACCTCACAAGCACAGCCAGCAGCCATGAGCCTGCCACTGGCCTAGGAGGCACACAGGCTGCTGTGACCTCACAAGCACAGCCAGCAGCCAGGAGCCTGCTCCTGGCCTACCAGGCACTCTGGCTGCTGTGACCTCACAAGCACAGCCAGCAGCCATGAGCCTGCCACTGGCCTAGGAGACACTCAGCCTGCTCTGACCTCACAAGCACAGCCAGCAGCGATGGGACTGCCACTGACCTCGGAGGCACTGAGTATGCTGTGACCTCACAAGCACTGCCAGCAGCCATGAGCCTGCCACTGGCCTCGGAGGCACTCAGGCTGCTGTGACCTCACAAGCACAGCCAGCAGCCAGGAGCCTGCCGCTGGCCTAGGAGGCACTGAGGCTGCTGTGACCTCACAAGCACAGCCAGCAGCCAGGAGCCTGTCACTGGCCTAGGAGGCACTCAGGCTGCTGTGACCTCACAAGCACAGCCAGCAGCCAGGAGCCTGCCACTGGCCTAGGAGGCACTCAGGATGCTGCGACCTCACGAGAACAGCCAGTAGGGAGCGCTGCACACTAAAGTATGAGGCAGAGAGGGTGCTGTGACCTCACAAGCACAGCCAGCAGCCAGGAGCCTGCCACTGGCCTAGGAGGCACTCAGGCCGCTGTGACCTCACAAGCACAACCAACGTCCATGAGCCTGCTACTGGTCTAGGAGGCACTCAGCCTTCTATGTCCTCACAAGCACAGCCAGCAGCCATGAGCCTGCCACTGAACTACAAGGCGCTCAGGCTTCTGTGACCTCACAAGCACAGCCAGCAGTCATGAGCCTGCCACTGGCCTCGGAGGCACTGAGGCTGCTGTGACCTCACAAGCACAGCCAGCAGCCAGCAGCCTGCCACTGGCCTAGGAGGCACTCAGGCAGCTGTAACCGCACAAGCACAGGCAGCAGCCAGGAGCCTGCCACTGGCCTCGGAGGCACTGAGTATACTGTTACCTCACAAGCACAGCCAGCAGCCATGAGCCTGCCACTGGCCTAGGAGGCACTCAGGCTGCTGTGACCTCACAAGCACAGCCAGCAGCCAGGAGCCTGCCACTGGCCTAGGAGGCACTCAGGCTGCTGTGACCTCACAAGCACAGTCAGCAGCCGTGAGCCTGCCACTGGCCACGGAGACACTGAGGCTGCTGTCACCTCAGAAACACAGTCAGCAGCCAGGAGCCTGCCACTGGCCTAGGAGGCACTCAGGCTGCTGTGACCTCACAAGCACAGCCAGCAGCAGGCGTTGCATATTAACCTATGAGGCACTGAGGCTGCTGTGACCTCACAAGCACAGGAAGCAGCCAGGAACCTGCCACTGGCCTCGGAGGCGCTCAGGCTGCTGTGACCTCACAAGCACAGCCAGCAGCCAGGAGCCTGCCACTGGCCTAGAAGGCACTCAGGCTGCTGTGGGCTCACAAGTACAGCCAACAGCCATGAGGCTGCCACTGGCCTAGGAGGTGTTGAGGCTGCTGTGACCTCACAAGCACAGTCAGCAGCCGTGAGCCTGCCACTGGCCACGGAGACACTGAGGCTGCTGTCACCTCAGAAACACAGTCAGCAGCCAGGAGCCTGCCACTGGCCTAGGAGGCACTCAGGCTGCTGTGACCTCACAAGCACAAGGGGCGCTGCACACTAACATCTGAGGCACTGAGGATGCTGTGACCTCACAAGCACTGCCCTCAGCCAGGAGCCTGCCAGTGGCCTACCAGGCATTCAGGCTTCTGTGACCTCACAAGCACAGCCAGGAGCCAGGAGCCTGCCACTGGCCTAGGGACACTGAGGCTGCTGTGACCTCACAATCACAGCCAGCAGCCATGAGCATGGCACTGGCCTAGGAGGCACTCAGACTGCTGTGACCTCACAAGCACAGCCAGCAGCCTGGAGCCTGCCACTGGCCTAGGAGGCACTTAATCTGCAGTCACGTCACAAGCGCAGCCAGCAGGGGGCACTAGACACTAACCTCGGTGGCACTGAGGCTGATGTGACATCACAAGCACAGCCAGCAGCCATGAGCCTGGCACTGGCAGAGGATTCACTGACGCTGCTGTGACCTCACAAGCACAGCCAGCAGCCAGGAGCATGGCACTGGCCTCGGGGGCACTGAGTCTGCTGTGACCTCACAAGCACAGCCAGCAGCCATGAGCCTGCCACTGGCCTAGGAGGCACTGAGGCTGCTGTGACCTCACAAGCACAGCCAGCAGCCATGAGCCTGCCACTGGCCTCGGAGGCACTCAGGCTGCTGTGACCTCACAAGCACAGCCAGCAGCCAGGAGCCTGGCACTGGCCTCGGAGGCACTGAGTCTGCTGTGACGTCACAAGCACAGCCAGCAGCCAGGAGCCTGACACTGGCCTCGGAGGCACTGAGGCTGCTGTGACCTCACAAGCACAGCCAGCAGCCAGGAGCATGACACTGGCCTCGGAGGCACTGAGGATGCTGTGACCTCACAAGCACAGCCAGCAGCCAGGAGCCTGCCACTGGCCTCGGAGGCACTGAGTATACTGTTACCTCACAAGCACAGCCAGCAGCCATGAGCCTGCCACTGGCCTAGGAGGCACTCAGGCTGCTGTGACCTCACAAGAGCAGCCAGCAGCCATGAGCCTGCCACTGGCCTAGTAGGCACTCAGGCTGCTGTGACCTCCCAAGCACAGTCAGCAGCCGTGAGCCTGCCACTGGCCACGGAGACACTGAGGCTGCTGTCACCTCAGAAACACAGTCAGCAGCCAGGAGCCTGCCACTGGCCTAGGAGGCACTCAGGCTGCTGTGACCTCACAAGCACAGCCAGCAGCAGGTGTTGCATATTAACCTATGAGGCACTGAGGCTGCTGTGACCTCACAAGCACAGGAAGCAGCCAGGAGCCTGCCACTGGCCTCGGAGGCGCTCAGGCTGCTGTGACCTCACAAGCAAAGCCAGCAGTGGGCGCTGCACATTAACGTATGAGGCACTCAGGCTGCTGTGACCTCACAAGCACAGCCAGCAGCCAGGAGCCTGCCACTGGCCTAGAAGGCACTCAGGCTGCTGTGGGCTCACAAGTACAGCCAACAGCCATGAGGCTGCCACTGGCCTAGGAGGTGTTGAGGCTGCTGTGACCTCACAAGCACAGTCAGCAGCCGTGAGCCTGCCACTGGCCACGGAGACACTGAGGCTGCTGTCACCTCAGAAACACAGTCAGCAGCCAGGAGCCTGCCACTGGCCTAGGAGGCACTCAGGCTGCTGTGACCTCACAAGCACAGCCAGCAGGGGGCGCTGCACACTAACATCTGAGGCACTGAGGATGCTGTGACCTCAAAAGCACTGCCCTCAGCCAGGAGCCTGCCAGTGGCCTACCAGGCATTCAGGCTTCTGTGACCTCACAAGCACAGCCAGGAGCCAGGAGCCTGCCACTGGCCTAGGGACACTGAGGCTGCTGTGACCTCACAATCACAGGTAGCAGCCATGAGCCTGCCACTGGCCTAGGAGACACTGAGGCTGCTGTGACCTCACAAGCACAGCCAGCAGGCATGAGCCTGCCACTGGCAGAGGATTCACTGACGCTGCTGTGACCTCACAAGCACAGCCAGCAGCCAGGAGCATGGCACTGGCCTCGGGGGCACTGAGTCTGCTGTGACCGCACAAGCACAGCCAGCAGCCATGAGCCTGCCACTGGCCTCGGAGGCACTCAGGCTGCTGTGACCTCACAAGCACAGCCAGCAGCCATGAGCCTGCCACTGGCCTCGGAGGCACTCAGGCTGCTGTGACCTCACAAGCACAGCCAGCAGCCAGGAGCCTGGCACTGGCCTAGGAGGCACTGAGTCTGCTGTGACGTCACAAGCACAGCCAGTAGGGGGAGCTGGACACTACACTATGAGACACTGAGGCTGCTGTGACGTCACAAGCACAGCCAGCAGTCATGAGCCTGACACTGGCCTCGGAGGCACTGAGGCTGCTGTGACCTCACAAGCACAGCCAGCAGCCAGGAGCTTGCCACTGGCCTAGGAGGCACTGAGGCTGCTGTGACCTCACAAGCACAGAGAGCAGCCAGGAGCCTGCCACTGTCCTAGGAGGCACTGAGGCTGCTGTGACCTCACAAGCACAGCCAGCAGCCATGAGCCTGCCACTGTCCTAGGAGGCACTGAGGCTGCTGTGACCTCACAAGCACAGCCAGCAGCCATGAGCCTGCCACTGGCCTAGGAGGCACTCAGGCCGCTGTGACCTCACAAGCACAACCAACGTCCATGAGCCTGCCACTGAACTACAAGGCGCTCAGGCTTCTGTGACCTCACAAGCACAGCCAGCAGTCATGAGCCTGCCACTGGCCTCGGAGGCACTGAGGCTGCTGTGACCTCAGAAGCACAGCCAGCAGCCAGCGGCCTGCCACTGGCCTAGGAGGCACTCAGGCAGCTGTGACCTCACAAGCACAGCCAGCAGCCAGGAGCCTGCCACTGGCCTCGGAGGCACTGAGTATACTGTTACCTCACAAGCACACCCAGCAGCCATGAGCCTGACACTGGCCTCGGAGGCACTCAGGCTGCTGTGACCTCACAAGCACAGCCAGCAGCCATGAGCCTGCTGCTGGCCTAGGAGGCACTCAGGCTGCTGTGACCTCACAAGAGCAGCCAGCAGCCATGAGCCTGCCACTGGCCTAGTAGGCACTCAGGCTGCTGTGACCTCACAAGCACAGTCAGCAGCCGTGAGCCTGCCACTAGCCACGGAGACACTGAGGCTGCTGTCACCTCAGAAACACAGTCAGCAGCCAGGAGCCTGCCACTGGCCTAGGAGGCACTCAGGCTGCTGTGACCTCACAAGCACAGCCAGCAGCAGGCGTTGCATATTAACCTATGAGGCACTGAGGCTGCTGTGACCTCACAAGCACAGGAAGCAGCCAGGAGCCTGCCACTGGCCTCGGAGGCGCTCAGGCTGCTGTGACCTCACAAGCAAAGCCAGCAGTGGGCGCTGCACATTAACGTATGAGGCACTCAGGCTTCTGTGACCTCACAAGCACAGCCAGCAGCCAGGAGCCTGCCACTGGACTAGAAGGCACTCAGGCTGCTGTGGGCTCACAAGTACAGCCAACAGCCATGAGGCTGCCACTGGCCTAGGAGGTGTTGAGGCTGCTGTGACCTCACAAGCACAGTCAGCAGCCATGAGCCTGCCACTGGCCACGGAGACACTGAGGCTGCTGTCACCTCAGAAACACAGTCAGCAGCCAGGAGCCTGCCACTGGCCTAGGAGGCACTCAGGCTGCTCTGACCTCACAAGCACAGCCAGCAGGGGGCGCTGCACACTAACATCTGAGGCACTGAGGATGCTGGGACCTCAAAAGCACTGCCCTCAGCCAGGAGCCTGCCAGTGGCCTACCAGGCATTCAGGCTTCTGTGACCTCACAAGCACAGCCAGCAGCCAGGAGCCTGCCACTGGCCTAGGGACACTGAGGCTGCTGTGACCTCACAATCACAGGTAGCAGCCATGAGCCTGCCACTGGCCTAGGAGACACTGAGGCTGCTGTGACCTCACAAGCACAGCCAGCAGCCATGAGACTGCCACTGACCTCGGAGGCACTGAGTATGCTGTGACCTCACAAGCACAGCCAGCAGCCATGAGCCTGCCACTTGCCTCAGAGGCACTCAGGCTGCTGTGACCTCACAAGCACAGCCAGCAGCCAGGAGCCTGCCACTGGCCTAGGCCGTACTCAGGCTGCTGTGACCTCACAAGCACAGCCAGCAGCCAGGAGTCTGCCACTGGCCTAGGAGGCACTGAGGCTGCAGTGACCTCACAAGCACACCCAGCAGGCAGGAGCCTGCCACTGGCCTAGGAGGCACTCAGGCTGCTGTGACCTCACAAGCACAGGAAGCAGCCATGAGCCTGTCGTTGGCCTAGGAGGCACTCAGGCTGCTGTGACCTCACAAGCACAGCCAACAGCCATGAGCCTGCCACTGGCCTAGGAGGCACTCAGGCAGCTGTGACCTCACAAGCACAGTCAGCAGCCAGGAGCCTGCCACTGGCCTAGGAGGCACTCAGGCTGCTGTGACCTCACAAGCACAGCCAGCAGCCATGAGCCTGCCACTGGCCTAGGAGGCACTCAGGCTGCTGTGACCTCACAAGCACAGCCAGCAGCCATGAGCCTGCCACTGGCCTAGGAGGCACTCAGGCTGCTGTGACCTCCCAAGCACAGTCAGCAGCCGTGAGCCTGCCACTGGCCACGGAGACACTGAGGCTGCTGTCACCTCAGAAACACAGTCAGCAGCCAGGAGCCTGCCACTGGCCTAGGAGGCACTCAGGCTGCTGTGACCTCACAAGCACAGCCAGCAGCAGGCGTTGCATATTAAACTATGAGGCACTGAGGCTGCTGTGACCTCACAAGCACAGGAAGCAGCCAGGAGCCTGCCACTGGCCTCGGAGGCGCTCAGGCTGCTGTGACCTCACAAGCAAAGCCAGCAGTGGGCGCTGCACATTAACGTATGAGGCACTCAGGCTGCTGTGACCTCACAAGCACAGCCAGCAGCCAGGAGCCTGCCACTGGCCTAGAAGGCACTCAGGCTGCTGTGGGCTCACAAGTACAGCCAACAGCCATCAGCCTGCCACTGGCCTAGGCCGTACTCAGGCTGCTGTGACCTCACTAGCACAGTCAGCAGCCAGGAGCCTGCCACTGGCCTCGGAGGCACTCAGGCTGCTGTGAGCTCACTAGCACAGACAGCAGCCAGGAGCCTGCCACTGGCCTAGGAGGCACTCAGGCTGCTGTGACCTCACAAGCACAGCCAGCAGGGGGCGCTGCACACTAACATCTGAGGCACTGAGGATGCTGTGACCTCAAAAGCACTGCCCTCAGCCAGGATCCTGCCAGTGGTCTACCAGGCATTCAGGCTTCTGTGACCTCACAAGCACAGCCAGGAGCCAGGAGCCTGCCACTGGCCTAGGGACACTGAGGCTGCTGTGACCTCACAATCACAGGTAGCAGCCATGAGCCTGCCACTGGCCTAGGGACACTGAGGCTGCTGTGACCTCACAAGCACAGCCAGCAGCCATGAGCCTGCCACTGGCCTAGGAGGCACTCAGGCTGCAGTGACCTCACGAGAACAGCCAGTAGGGAGCGCTGCACACTAAAGTATGAGGCAGAGAGGCTGCTGTGACGTCACAAGCACAGCCAGCAGCCATGAGCCTGCCACTTGCCTCAGAGGCACTCAGGCTGCTGTGACCTCACAAGCACAGCCAGCAGCCAGAAGCCTGCCACTGGCCTCGGAGGCATGGAGGCTGCTGTGACCTCACATGTGCAGCCAGTAGGGGGCGATATACACTAACCCATGAGGCACTGAGGCTGCTGTGACCTCACAAGCACAGCCAGCAGCCAGGAGCCTGCCACTGGTCTAGGAGGCACTGTGTCTGCTGTGACACCACAAGCACAGCCAGCAGGGGGCGCTGGACACTAACCTATGAGGCACTGAGGCTGCTGCGACCTCACAAAGACAGACAGCAGCCATGAGCCTGCCACTGGCCTAGGAGGCACTCAGGCTGCTGTGACCTCACAAGCACAGCAAGCAGCCAGGATCCTGCCACTCATGAGCATCACATTCATCAACCCTGTTTTATTCATCTTCTTAGTTTGCCATGCAGAATTAATAGATTCATAAGATAGAAATGACAATTACTTCTTATTCTGACTGCCTAATTTCTGCTAAATTTTATTTATGTAGGGGAACATTTCTTGATGAAACTTAGAGGGTGATTCAGAATCCTATTTCTCAAGCACCACTTAATTCCTAAAGATGCCTAGAAACAATCAATGTTTTTGTTTTGACTGCAGAGTTGCTTAGACACCCAAAGTCTTCTGAGTTCTCGGAAGAGCTAGGTTAGCTGTGATACAAACATGAGTAGGGAGATACCTATTCTCTGCCTCTGCCTTGCCTTTCCAATACCCCTCTAATCACATTTTACTTGAGTCCAACAATATTGTGATGGATTTATAATGGAATATTATGCTGTAATTATTTAGCAGTCTCACCCAGATTTTGATATTTACAGATTTTATTTTTGAATAGAAACATTAAAATAGAAAAAAAAGTTTAAAATATACGAGTAGGCTACTATTGATCACGATCACAGAAGAACTGGATACAAGACTGCATTGCTATTCATTGCAAAAATAGTTTAGAAGCTATTTGAATTTTTATCTAGTGGAATCTCTTCAGCTAACTCCTAATTTTGAAAACAATGGGAGTTTTATTGATACCTCCAGTGGACTGAGAACAATATCCAAAATATACAAGTTAATTTTGTTTCTTTCTGGAGCATCTTAGAGTTTTGGAGCTATTCACCTGTTTGTTTATTTTGGTGAAAATGCAGGTTTTTAAAATGTCAGTGCAGTTTTGTGCAGTTTTCTATTTGACCTCTCACAGCTATCAATATATCAATATATAAAATATCACAAAAGCAAGTATGTGATTTAAAATATAAGCAATACTTTTCATATTATAAAACAATTATTGCTAATGAAAGGTCAGGAAGTAGTACATAGGCATATAGTCACTACTGTGTTGATATTATATATAATATAGTCAAGTGAATGCATTTAAAGGGAAATTATTAGAAAACACTGGTTTCATGCAAAGGCTACTGAAATCAGTTGGAGCTAATCTATTCACTTCTGTATGATTATTGATCAGTGCTAGTGACCTCTTTCAGGGCATTTTTAATAGAATACACATGCAAAATTAAATAATACTTCAGAACAGTGAGCAGTTGTAGGAATGAGGAGATTGTATAGATCACTGTCTGAGTTGCAAAGGATAGATGGAAAGAAAGTATTATATGGGTATGTTTTACACAGAAAATTTTAAAACCATAAATATTTACTAGGAAAACAAGAAGTGAAAAACAAAACATAAACACAGAATGGATTCTGAAAGAATTTAAGCAATGGATATGTCATGGAAAATAATCTCATCTTCTCAGACCTGAATATTATGTTTGGGTTAGAAATGAATTAAACTGATGAACTCGTAAAATCTATGACAAGATATTAAAGAGGAAATTTAGAAAGACTAATAGAAGAGAAGATGTCAAAAATACCCAGGACTAGATACTCAATCAGAGATAGTCCATCAAGCAAAACAGGAAAGAGAAACAAAGCTGAGGAAAGGATATTGTATAAAACATTTCTTTAAAATTATTACTTGACTTGATCATCCTGAAGAACATTCAGTGGATAGAGGGAAATGCTAAAGTCTGGAATAAGAAGATAACGAACTCAGGATACTTTGAGATAAGTTAATTTCAGCTCTGTCATCTTTCATAACTGTGGAACATTGCTTATGATCACAGAGCAAAAACAGGGATTGGCAGGACACACCAGCATTGAAAAGTAATTCATCGCTGCTGACAAAACAGAAAAGGAATTGATTAATTGCATTTGTTTTAACTATTCTTGTTTCTTTTTTAGGAAATTTAATTTCTAAAAAATTAAATATTAAAATAGTGTTTTATCAGCATAACATTTCTGAAATGAAAATTGAAAGCTTCCCACTGCAATTATGGTCCTTATTCAAAAGAAAGAAGTCTTATGGACAAATGAACCTACAGGTGACAACCTTTAATTTTCTGGATGCTGAAATGTCAGTCCCCTTTATGTGGCTAGAAATATTCTGCGTAACATTAAATTGCAGACTTCATTCATGCTAGTCCTGATATCCTTCTGAAAAGATGGACATGAAAAGCAGCATTTATTTTTTGAGGTAAGAAAGGAAATAGTGGAATCAGAAAGATTTTTCACTGCTGGAGAGTGACCACAACACTTTGTACCCTACTGGCATAGTGGTTTATAGCAAACTTGAATGTATGAAACTGACTGACAGAAAACTAAGATATGGGAATACACACACAGGAATTTACGCATTGCAACCAGATTTTTAATCTAATGCCTCAGCTGGAGTCTTCAGGTAGGCTGAACCATGACTGGAAGAAATATTAATATCTTTTGTGCTATACTGGGCTAGCAGATTCTTGAATTCAAATGACAAAGATCATTGCACAAGTGAATAATTGTCCCTTAATTTTGAGATTGTTAGAATGTAACAGAGCATCAGGTTTTGAGATTTAACAATAAACACTTCACAATGTCATATAAGACAAAATAATGTCTTTTAAATCAGTTACCAAATAATTTGATCCCCACCCTTCCTACACTTTAATTCTATATTATCTGGTTTTTATATGGGTGATGGATAAGATAATTACGTGGTTGGTCAAATGGATTCATCACTATTTCTTGAAGAGTTTGCGTGAGAAAATCCTTTATGCATTACTAATCCCTCCCTGAAACCTAGCAATTTTTCAGGAAGAATCACATTTTTTCTGAAGGACTGCATTCCTTCTCAGAAGTGCACGAACAACAACATTGCCATTACAAAATCTTTTTTGTTACCCTATCAGTCCAAAGAGATTATTAAAACTCTTCTAAGTGAACATGCAGAAATCTCCTGGGAATTCCAAATATACATAAACTTAGAAAAGCTGGTTCAACAGTCTTGCTGGGACTCCCGCTCCTTGCAAGCTGTGCTAATGCAATACCATGATCCAGTGTGCTTTGGCTAGCATAAACATCTTTAGGAGGCCCCTGCAAACTAGCACACACCAGCTCAAGCTTGCATTTGTGCTAAAATGTGTAAATAGATTTTGAAATAGAGAAGGCTTATACTCTTAACCCATACGTTCACGTACTACTCATCCAGTTCAGTTGGGAGTACAGATATAGATGTTCAGCAATAACTTCCTTATGTATAGCAATGGTATATAGTATAAATATGCTGTAAGTTACAACTTAACTCAAAATCAATAGAACTGCTCTGTCTTCATACCACAAAATACCTCCTTTAGGATAAAATATCTGCTTTAGGATAAGCACAATCATTCTCTGGGTTCCATTCACTAACTCTCATGGGAGCTTAGACACCACAAGGCTAATAGGCACCCACTTGTAGATAACTGTATGAGGAATCTGCATCTTAAATTTCATATCACCTAATGGGAAATGTATTCTCTGGTCTGTGAAAAGAATAGCTTGAGAGAATTTTACTATTCAGTAAAGAGTGATAGAGTGATATGACAAAATTTGTTCTCACAATGATTTTACAATGATTTTTCAAATTCTTCCAATGTTAATAAAGTCATTCCTAAATTACAATTAACAACGTAAGAGCAAAATACTTTCTTTGTTCTTTGAAAATAGAACCATTATGCAAAATACAATAAATTTATATTATGCAAGTGGAAAATAAGCTTTATGGAGGACACTGTTTAAGGTGTCCTGAAGAAACTCCACAGAAATTTTTTTCCAGTTGCAGAATGTATCAATTTCCAGTTTATTGTAATCAAAGTAAATTTATACATTACTACTTCTAATTTTCAAACTGTCATAATATACTCATACAGTGTTATCACACAGTCATAGACAGATAAATATTTATGTGATGATGAAGCTTTCAGAAGCCTTTGGTGTATTAAAGTATACTCAGATCTTTACTCACAGTGCATATTAATCTGAAACAATTATTAAACATATGCAGTAACTTTGCTAAAATTTGTTACAGAATATTTTATTGATGAAATGGCTCCAGGATTCAAATTATTCATTACTTACCCCTGTTCTTTGAACTTCCAAGAAAATTGCTCTTTGAAAAGATTTCTCCCACACTGCCAACTCAATGCCAAGCTCTACATTGAAATAATGACTCTTGCCATGTCCAACCATAACACTGAAACAATATGGCCTCTGGTCTTCAAGATCATAGTCTTGATGAATACCTAAATACAAGCTGGCTTGTAGCCAGCAATCATCAGCAAGCCAGAGCTGAAAGACATGTTTCAGTATGTGACTCTTCATCTAGCAAAAACAAGCAGTTACGGCAACATTGTCTTCTGTAAATGACAGGTACTCACTTATTTATGTTGTTATATTAACAATTATCTTGAAGCAATGTTTTGAGAATTAAGGAATATTTGCAAAGACAACTTCTCTTTTACTTTTTATTCACTTTAACCTGTATATACAATCTGAGCTACTTCTGTACTTCCAAAATACCGTCAAAGTAATCTAAGCAATACATACATTGTAATTTAAAAGGATTTTATAGTAATGAAGTTGAGGAGGAAGGGATGATTAGGAGGGTGACCAGAAGGAAGTTCTCTGACTGAGGTTAGAGAACACGCCTACCAACGAAAGAGGGAAAGAAGGATTTTGGAGAGATACTGGGGATAAATTTGGGAGACAGCATATGGGAGTGCATCAGAACTTCTAAGAAAGCCAATGGCTGTAGAGCAGATAGCATACTATTGTTTCTCCAGAGGATGGTGGGAGAAGTTTCTTAAAAATTCATCCATGATTCCAGGTGATGACTAAAACGTCTGCACTATCATGCTGAAGAGAGAGAGGAACACCTATTAGCAGGTGTGTTGATAATATATGGAACTATACTTTATATCCTTCCAGTTCTGTTTCTCCCCTTTTCCAGCTATCCTGTGATCAACCATTTGGAAGTGAATTGCTATTTTTTGTTTTATATGTGAACTTGAATTCAAACTTCTATAAGCAAAATGGTGTCTTACCTACTTTATAAAAATGGACCGTTTAAAATAGCAAAAATTGTGACTATGATGTCAGATACCAGTTCCAAGTAAAGCAATTCCCTCTAATTTAAATATTTTAGCTTTTGAATTTATAATCTATTATAAAAGTAAATACATAAATATATATAAATACATATTATATAATATATATTCTTTTATGTTTTTTCATCATAGGTTTTTCAAATGTCTTCATAATAGCACCCCTTTGAACTAACATATTTATGAAAAAATCGGCAGGAAAATAGCCCCTCGCAGTCAGTGGAGTTGTATCTGAGATAAATTTAGCTGACCACATACCTAGTTTAAGTTGCACAGTTAATCAAGGAACTGATTAGTGTGATTTTGTGAAACAAGAAAAAAAAACCTTTTAAAGATGAAATAAAACAAAAGACTCCCCCATATAGTGATAAATGCTTCTACGAAAGAAATTACTTTTGAAACAGACTTAAATGAATGGTATCTTATTTAAAGTGTTTCCCAAACACTAAACTCAGATTTGTAAGATTGAAAGATTGAGTTTCTTTTTCTTGAAGCACTTTTAATGAGCCCATTTCATTTTACAGTTTTGGTCCAGTCATAGATTACTCAGAGGTGACACTGAAAAGAACTTCTTATAAGCTCAAAGAAATGATATTTTGTTTACAATCAAGTGGAGGGAAATTCCTGACTTGCTTGAATGCAGTTGAAGAGCTCTGCACCAGTCTTACAGCAGAGTACAAGTACTCCACGCTAGTTGGATTCCAGTCTGCTAATGCAGTAATTTATTAACAATCTAATGGTTATTCTGGAAATGACAACATGAGCTTACACAGGTCCCTTAATAGCTGCCAGTGTGCCCTGCAACTACAAGGGCAGTGAAGTGAGACCCTGCCATCAACTTCAGGACAAACCAGAACTTCCACATTACTCTTTTATAACCAAAATACATCCGTGTAACACAAGGTTTTGTAAATGAAAACACACTCTTACAAGAAACTTCCTTTATGTTTCAGTTTATCATTGATTAGCACGAAAACTGAGAAAAACAAAACTAAATTAAAAAGCCAGTCTTTCCAGCTGCTTATAGATTTAAATATTTTCACCAGTTGAATTTTCAAATTATATATGTTTTAGTTTCTATATATTAGATAGGGCTCTTTCCCACCTCCCTTTCTCTTTGACGGCACAGGGAAGAGAACAGTGAAAGAACAAAAGGGACTTTGCAAAGAGAATCCCATTCGTTACACTCTAATGTCACCTATAAAGAGCGTTTTGTTTCTGGGTTTAGGAGAGGTCTCTAGTCAGCCAGATATGGGATAAAAGCAGATGCTGGACTGGACATAGGTGGCTTTGAAAAGATCAGAATGCAGCTTTGTACCCAAGTCCTAGAATCCTGTAGTCAGAATAAGCACTTTAAAGATTTTGCATTCATTTTTCCAGGACCTATAGTAGTCTATCATAACCTACCAAAGTCTGGACCTGCAACCCATGTACCTAAAAACAAACAAATAAGCAAACAACTGGGATCTGAACATCTAAATGTAACCTACAATCATGTGTATAAAATAAATGCTTACAAGTTTAGGGTCCTGTGTCCTTCCTGTTCTAGATGAACACACAACCACCTTCACAGGAGAGCAGTGAAGGTTCCCTTTTCAGTAATAAAAAGCAGAAGAAAAAACTGCTCTGCTAGCACATTCTCCTCCAGGTACTGCCCCATATTCACAAACAGCACCAAACTTCTCATGTGGGAACTGAAAATTTTGCTTGTGCTTGTGAACTACTGAGTAACATAAAGCTGGCATATCTAACTTTATGCCATTTACTCAAACCTAAGCTGTGATGTGTTCTGTGGGTGTTCTAGGGGGCACCTTGGACGTGGCATGTAATACCACCAGGGTACACTGCACTTCATTGTCAAAAATGGCCCTGCAGCTATTCTAGGAGAGAATGGTCTTGAGGCAGTTCAAACCGTTTTTCCCATGCTTTTTTGGACTGATGAAATGGAAGCTGAGCAGAGATTCTCCTATGTTCCCAAGTGTCACCTCTTTTTCAGCAGCCATGGACTAATAGGTATTAAGCCTACTTCTGCTTTGAGACTCAGTAATGCTTACCCTGGCTCTTAGACTAATACATATATATTTTTTTACTTTGACTGAATGTGAAAATGTGATGTGTGGAAACACTACGTATTAGAAGAAAATGAAATGTTTTTTAAGGCAGATTGATTTTTAAAAAGTATCTAATGTTCTTGCCTCTGAACTATACAGATTTTCAGTAACAGTTCCAGTAAATATGGAGTATGAGTTAAGATGTAGGGGGAAAAATGAGATAAATGAGATCAGATTTTCAATCATCTGGTTGTTACCACTGAATGTTCATGTATGTTCAAGTGTGAGAATGTGAAATATGAATATTCATTCACATATTTGCATATGTATGTTTATGTTTGCATGTGTGTGTGTATATATGTACATATGTAAACACACACAAACCTAAAATATAGCAAGTGTTTTGTGTTAAAATCTAATTTCCATATTGAATTCTTATTTTCCATTTTTAACTTATGTTATAATCAACACAAGAAGCTTACAATCTGATGTGTAACAACTGACCTTGCCTTAAGAACCATCTTTCCTAAGAACCAAAATGATACAATATTCTCCACTACACCCTTACAGTAGTTCTAACTAGCTTCAGAAAATCTTTAAAAACGCTCTCCCAAAACTGCAGTCTTTACAACATGAATTCCACCTTTGAGTCTGCCATGCAGAATCTTTAATCTCTTAAGAATTTTGTCCATGTTTGTTGATTCACACAATTTCCTTCATTTGTCATGTATACTAAAGAACCAACAGAAAAGAAACTTAAGTGTTGAGTTTAAGCTTTTGTAATTTAGTTAATTTAATCACTAAGATTTGGAATTAAGAATTCATCTATTAAAATGTCAAGGACATTACAAGTTGAATTGTGGGTAGTCTATTTCCCACTTTTTCTTAATGAAAATTAAGACTTTTTCATTTTTTTCAGAATTTACTTCAAGCAAATTCTTGTGATGTCCTTGAAATTAACCTTACCAGAATATTCAAGGAAGGACTGAGTATGAAATCAGTAGTAACATTTATAGGAGAGAAAACAAAAACAATGCCTACTATACAGCAAACCCTTCTCAAAAGGCTTGACGAGTATCTACTTTGTCGCTGCCCAATTTATTTATCTGGAAAATATAAGGTTTAATAAAATTTTAAGGAAATAGAATCAATAACCTGGGACAGAGCCTCTGCCCTTTGCTGCAGTGATAGGCAGTGAAGGAATCTCCTCACTCTGGCTGAAGGGCTGGAACTGCTGAACTTTTCATTTACAACAGCAAAATTGGCCACTGAAATCAGTAGAGGCTCCTTTAGCTGTCAGCTAAAGGGAATGACACCTCTGTAAAATGCAGATGTCAGCACATGTTTAAGAACTATTTTTGTAGTTTCTGTCATCTCACATATTCTTTGCTCTGTGGTTATAACTTGATCATATTTTCAAGTTTGTTCTTCTTTTCTTTCTTTTTTTTTTTTAGTCATTATCAGCAAAACAAGCATAGGAAGTATGCCCATGTTGTTGAAAGCTAGTTTGGAATAAATAGTTTGAGTGGTCGAGATGTTGTACCTATCCATACCTGTCACCCCATTCTTTAAAGAATTTGGTCATTTACTGCAACAGGGAACTCCATTCTGAGCCAGACAGAAAACGGGGATCGAATGTTATTGTCAGCTCTCTGAAAGATATATTTTTTGATCTTCTCCTTCTGTAACTTGTCCTGAATAATAACTGTGTTGCATCAGAGAAGCATCCGTAACTAGCACTCCCTTACAGTAATGGAACTTAAGTCGGCGAGCAGTTACGTACAGACAGCAGACCAACCCGTCTTCTTTAGAACACTAGCACATGGTCAAAGGAATAACAGTAAGGAAAGGGTCAGCAGCTGGTCAGAATTGTTTTCAGTTGGTTTGGAATTTTTCAATGAAATAGCATTTCATGAAAAAAGACTGAATTATTGAAAACCTTTTTTTCTGGGAATTCACTCATTTTTATTTTCTTCAAAATATCTCTTATTTAGGATGGCATTTCTTGATGTAATTCTAACAGCAAGTAGTCTAGTAGTTAAAGCACTCATACAGAACGTGAGAGAGATAAGTACAAGTTTTTTCCAGCTAACTTCCCATTTGGATGGCTGCAAACTGGTACCTCTACCTGTCTTTTTGGACCTGTCTTTTCTAGTACCTGTCTTTCTGGACATCATCCTGTGTAAACTTCATAGCTTGCAAATATAGTGAAGGAAAGTATAATTTCACAGTTAGAGTGCAGTCTGGGGACTCAGGTGAATTACAGTCTTCTTATGGCTCTACTTTCAGTCTTCTGCGACTCTACAAGCATACTTTTAATATACCTATGCTTGGGTTTCCCTGTCCAAAATGATGATGATCAAGTTATTTCCCTCACCTGCAAAGCAGTTTCCGATTAGCTGGTAAAGAACTAACTTAATCTATCTGATGGAACTTATCATAAAAATATCTTTCACAAATCAATTCTATAAACAGACTGCTAATGTTTGGCCAAAAAGTCATTCCTCAGGACAAGCTAAAGAGATAAAACATGACAACGTCTCTAGACTATGCAAAAAAGAAAAGAAAAAAACCCTACAATACATGAATGCACCATGTTGTCCTTTGTAAGGTAAAACCAATTATAGTGTTAGCAAGTTACTCACAATCTAACAAGGACAGAATTTTGTATTCCTTATTATGCAAATTAAATAACAGTACCTTACATAGATCAAAATTACAAAGAAAGCATTTTTTGTCACAGTCATGTAAAAATCTGACTCATTAAAGAGAAATGCAATATCAAGCTTCATTATGATTAGCTGTTTGTTTCATTCATAATTGACATGGCTGGCTGTAATACTGAAAAATGTCTTCAATTTGGAAGTATTTTAGTAAGTTGCTCGCTTGGAACCTAATCCATTTGCTGTAGTCTCTTATACTTACATAGACAATGCAGCTGCTGCAAAGAATAGGCTTTATAACAACAGATAAACTACTTGAATGTTAGCTACTACCAGTTAATCTTAACTTGAGATCATCATTAACCTGAAGAGGTAAACTCTTTTTACTAAATAGCATAATCGTAATTTTTGGGAAACCTACCTTGTGAATTTTAAACAGAACCTCACAGAGGTTAAAGATTTTTTCAGCTCGTACCCAGTCTAGTGTGCTTACCTATAATATCAAAAGAAAATATTAAAAAACATATTTCTGTTTACATATTTCTATTAAAATTATGAAAAGATGAAAAATTAAAAAGATTTCACCAATGATTATTCTACTGGATACTACAAAAATATTCAAACGTTACTACACTTAATATCCAGGATTTAAAAAAGACTGCCAAATAGCATTTCATTTTTAAAGAAACAGAACCTAGAGGGTTCTTACTAAAATTAAAACATATTTAATTACATTTTTTCTATTATTACTTCAGTATGATGGAAACCTCTTTGTAATCTCTGTGGTGAGGTACATAACCATATTTATTTTACAAAATACTAACAGACAGAACTTTCTCAAATTCAGAGTCATTCAAATGCACTCCCCAATTTAATAAAAATTTTAAATCAATAAACCAAGATGTGATCCTAAATTCAGCTTTGAATTCACATACACTAGAACACGAGGACCTTAATTTTATATTAAAAATGAAAAAGGACTATATATTTACAATATCTGACATTAGAAAGAATGTCAGCTGTGTGCCTATATTTCTTAATACTAAAAAGAAATGGAATTTTTTTGTTTTCTTTTTATTTTGTTACAGTATCCTGTTGACATTAACGGCTGCTATAGCTTGACAGTTGGAATGATATTTGAAGTTTTTCTCTCTAATGTCTAGGTCATGGTATCATGTGATAATCATCTGCTTTATTTTAAAAACAGGATCTAGCCTATGCAGTTCAAGAAAAAAACCATGAACCTCTAAGTATAAAAAATACAAGGCGAATACACATTATTTTCTTTATATTATTTACAGCAAAGTCATGTTTCTTTTCTTGGTGAATGCACAGGTATGACTGTTCAGATACATGGAGAATGTGACTAAACCGAACTCTGAAAACCACCACAAAACTCAGGAGCAGACTGTGGTGATTTTTGTCAGTAACTAAAAGTTATTTCACCTGAATGCTGTTTGAAGAGTAATGTGAACTCAGTGTTAATTTCTGTCTAATGTTATATGCTCTTGTGTCCACTCCAACAGGAACTAATGGGCATTATTGCCACATATCTGTCACAGCTATGAGTTTAAAAGCAGTGTTCCAGAATTTACCTAAAATCTTTCTTCCCAGCATGCAAAACATCTCACTTAAATTTAGATATCAGAAGTGTGTAATATTAACAATCTACTCTAATTCTTCATAAATCTAATTTTAATTCCCTCATGTTTGGGAAAGAAAAAAAAAAGACAAGACAGTGGTTTCTCCAAGTTGTCTTACATCCTTGCCATAGGGTTTATGAACAGACTGTGGAAATGCTTTTTCTTTTTCTGTCACTGGATATAGAAGTTGGTAACTACTTTAGATTAGATATGTAGCTTTCAGAAAACCAAACTTAGTTGAGATGAATCACATATTACAAACGAGACTGAAGACCCCTGGAAGTGAAAGCTGTATCACCACATCTTTTCAGGATGTAAAGGGACTCATATTCCATGGTTGTCCATTTGACAGTTTTTATATTTTAAAAATTAAATTAAAAAATCACCTAAATACAATGCAATACAATTCTTTCTGTAATATTATAAGCATTGTTTCATCATAAATTAAAGCTCAAGACATTACTTAATGATAACTTTAAAAGTACTTAATACTACCTTAAAGGAACTTTGTCAAATTTAAATCTAATGTCAGCTGCTTTAGAAAACCAATTTAAAGCAACTTTAAATATTACACTTGTCCTCCCATTACTTATAAAGTGCAGTAATTTTTGGAGTCATACATTACTGATTTTAAATATTCTGTTACTATTTTCTTTCTAGTGAGGTGCAATCAATATTTTATTTGAATTCTGATTTTTAATTATTGTTAGGAGTTGGCAATAACACAAGATTAGAAGCAACTGGAACTGAGGAATTATGGCAGATTCATAAGGGAATACCGTACATTCAAACATGCTGACATCGGGCTAAGTACTGCAGGTCTTTCCTTGATTCTTATTTAAAGGGAAGTCTTTTTTACTTTGATAGTTGTTTTGAAAATAAACTAATTAAAGATAACAGGTTCTGACCCATTACTGCTGACTCTCAAAAGATCTCAATGCTTCTTGCAAAATAAGATTTATAGCAGAGTGATAGCTAGTTCATTATTTGGTCTTGAGTTTCTGGAAGGAAAAAATTTCTTTTCATTCTCAGTTAAAAGTATGAGAATCCTCCATCCCTATTAGTGGCTAGACAAGACATAAAAGCAGAAGCACCTGCTTAATTTGCTGTTTATGAAAGTGAACTTAATGACAGAAGGTATAACTTAAAAGTTGTCCAGACAACTGAATTCTCATTTGCTTCTACCTTCTGTTTTGATTCCTGAAGATTAATTTAAACTGCTAGGGTTTTTTGCTACTATTAATGATGCTGCCATGGACACTGGTAACACTGCTGTGCCATTAAATTCACTGTGAATACTTCAGAATTCTCCCCATTATCCTGTGGATCTCTTTCATGCTTTGACTCTCTGTAACCTCTTATGACCTTTTGTGCAGAGACAGCAAGGGATGATAGAACAAAATCAACAGCTATATAAGCCAAGTCTTTATTTTACTGTGTGTATCAAGGAAAAACTACCACACTTACAGCCAAGAGTGAAACAGCCTGAATATCATAGTGTGCAAGGTCATCAGGAGAACACAAATGACATTTGGAGGGATTTTAAGGAAGGGAAATAAACATAATGCAAAGAGATGTTGGAATCCAAAGGGGCAGTTGACATTATTTATAGTTTTCTCCTTAGAACTATCCTAGAATGTCTAAGTTTAAAATGTTGTTGTTATAGTCTGCATTGCTTTAAAAATATTGCAAGTGATCATATACTTCTAGTCAATGAGAAAAGCTGCAAAGAATCAGAAGAGTTCACAAAAAGTGCAATACACTTCATTTGTTTTAAAAGATGTCTCAATTTATCATGAGCATATCCATCGTAACACAGTTAATAAATAGGTCTAAGATAAATGAGACTCTGAAATATATTCCTTAAGCAATAAAGAAGTTTTCCTCATTATTGTCTTTTGGAATTGTTCCTCTAAATATTCCATACATTGCAATATTTTGGAACTGTTCTAAAATGACAACATATTTACTTTTTAATAAAGCATTTGACAAAATATCTCAAAAAGTTATATTCAGAATGGGTCAATTAAGACTGAGACACACTTTCGTTCATGTGAATTTAGGTCTCACAAAGAGTAAAAACTAGTGTGAAAATATATGAGAATACCTAGTAGCATTCAGTCAGCTTCCACCTAACTCTTGTCTAATACATGAATTTATAACCAAGTTTAACTGAATGCTATTATTCACAACAATATGGTGAAAGTCTAATTATACAGTATTAGAAAGAATTGCATTGTTGAGCATTTTTCAGGTGTATAGCCAACTCCTAGCTAACTCAATGCACTACCTGGTGAAAAATTGTAAAAGTTATTGAATACTGTTTTTGTAGATATTTGGTTATATTTATTCCTTCAGAAAGAGTGTAAAATAACACATTCATGAACTGGCAGATGATGCTGAGCTCAGATGAAAGGCCACATGAACACCCATGAGGACACAGGGATAATACAAATGAACAAAGATATAACCTGAAGTGACAATTCTAAATCCATAAAGAGATACTGGAATAACAGACCTGATTTTCAAAAGTGCTAAGTGTTTAACAGGTACTTTTTCCTTCAGTGTGAGTTTCTGTGAGCTCCTCATTTTTAAAAAAGGCATTCTAATGGATTTAAGAAACTAAACTACACTGTTCAAGCCTTCTCGTTTTAAGTATTTAGACCAAGTAATCTGAACATCAGTTCAGAAGAATGCTCAAATTCAAAATATACTTAGCTCTAAATGGGCACATAATTCATTGATTTTTCTTAAAAACACTGTTAAGATTTTAGAACAGGAGAGAGAAAACAACAAAATTAAAATCATTTTCACACATGCATACAGGACATATGTATCCATGTGTTAGACAACAAACTGAACAACAGTTATTCCTTAGAAGAGAATTCTGCAATGATACCCAACAAAACATACTAAAGGATTACACTACAGATATAGAACATAAAGAAGGAGATACAGTCAATATAATTTTGGGGCATATATAAGGGAGTATCACAATTAATTAAAAATTGTAGCATGACTATACCTAGACCTAATCTAAAACTCACTGAAGGCAAAAGGAACATACTCTTTGGCTTCTGTGAACACTGAACCTGATTCTGGAAATTTACAGTACCTAAATAGTATTAACAAATTTTAATATATTTAAAGAATAAAACTTAGGGGAAAAAATGAAAAAGATTTTAATACCTGGACTGCAGAGGAGCTTCACTATCTGACAAGTAAGCAGAATTATCCAATCAATCTAAAAATATTTACAAAGGTAAAGACAAAAAGATGAAATACTTCCAGGTCAATAGTATTCACTTCACTGGCTTCTTCATGAAAGGGGAAAAAATCATCCAAGAAAAAATTTCAAAAATTATATATAAACTTTAAAAAGAAATATATCAAGAGATGTTCCTGATGTGAACTATGATATAACAGTAGGAACCTAAAGATGTCTAAAACAACCTGAACTAGATGCTACAAAACACACAGTAAAGAGCAGTCAGATCCAAGCAAAGATGTGAACTAAAGAAATAAGGATTTATATGTAGAGTTAGAAAGTCCACTGAAAGCATCCATGGCTACGCACTGCAGCTCAATTCCTATTATGTTACATTGGCAATATACACAACGTACAATTACAATTACAATTGCCAATACTTACCACTTAAATAGCGGTACTCTTTCATATCAAAGTACTGTTCATGTACCAATTAAATTACCTGTACTTTTCTTCTCTGTAATTTTTTGTCCAAGGTAAAAGACTGATAAAATAGAGTATATTAGCTTCATAACTATTTCTATTGCTTTCATAGTACTGTTGCATTTATTCCTTTTGTTAAAACTAAAAGTAGGATAGACGGTCAACTGTCTTCACTTGAGTCACTTCAGTGCTATTTATTTAATCATCTCAAAAAACACATTAAAGACTACACAACAGCTTCAAAGATATGATTACTTTAAAACTGGAACCTAAAAATGATATTAAACTACGAGGAAGAAGAAGATAGGAAAAACAAAACAGTACAACTTCCCCACAATTACAGCACTTATTCTGTGAATACAAAATATTTTTTTCTGGAAATTTTCAAGTAAATCTCAACTACTTTGTTATTAAATGAATGTTTTTGCAAATTTTGTTCACTGAATAATGTCTTCCCAATTTCTTCTAGGATATGAATTCAGAACTTTTTCAAGATTTGAAAATAGACAGAAATTTATCAGATGCTTTCGGAATGTAATAAAATAAAGCTTGCATAGTAACATAGCCCTAAAAATAATTTTTTATTTGTGATACGGTGTTTTTCATATTTGATAGTTTCAAAAGTGTGTCATAATTTTAAACTGTAAATACGGTATCTGTGAATTAAATCTGTAAATCTGTTAAATGCAGTCAGATAAGCTACTTTAGGGATGCAGGAAGAACATTCTTTGACAAACAGCCTTATTGTTTCAGCTTCTTTAAGTGAATTATGATCAATGATGTGATCCAGGAGTTTTTTTGGATCTTGGGAAGGTCAAAAAAGAGTATATGTCCTGTTTCAGGCACATCTCTGTTGGCTGTAAAAAGGAAAAAAAGAAAGGAAAAAGAAAAATCTTTCATTGGCATTCCTCTTGGCTTTTATAAAAAGTTCAGAAAACTCCTTTCTCACTACCTCACAAATACATCCACTCCATTTCTCTTCACCACTAACACTCTACACTACTTCATGTAGTTTCTATTTGTAGACTACTCACAAATTTTATACCAATACTTTTGTGAACTTGGGTTGTGGGTTATTACCAATACTGTCCTTTTATATCCCCCTGTCTTTCTCTATCTACCCCATATCTGTTCTCTCATTCTGTTCTCTCATACTTACATTTCAGGTTTTCTGGAGAAGAGATCTTTTTATTGAACCTTCTCTGAACAGCAACAAAACTCTGAAATATTGGTCCAGGACTATAATTACTAAGAACTACAGTAACAAAATAAGCAATAATATATTCTGCTTCAGCTATTTTGCCAATTTCAAGTTACAAGTCACTGAAATTTCCATACAAAACTGAATATGTGCCTCAGTTTTGCAATTTAGCATTATTTTACCAAGCTTTTCCAATCAGTCATTAATGCCCTGAAAGTTGTTAAATATTTCTAATAAGAAAAAAATTCTCACAGGCAGCAACTATCAGTGATACTTATTCAGGAAAATCACATGAAAATTAAAGGGAAATCCAGTGACCAGTGATGAGCAGAGCCTGAAATAACAGGTTAATGGCAGATAACAAAGATGATCACAGAATCAGTAATCTAACACAGGATATGGTTCTAGATGTGCTATTATATATAATAGTCAGTGATTAATGCACTTATCTGAATGAGAGATGGAGAATCTGCTTCCTCTAGACAAACATAACTCTTTCTAAAACAACTGGCAGTTTGTCTCCTGAGGGCCATCACTGTTGTCATATCACGTAATATTCATATTCACTTTCCACTTTCCTCGTTGTTTCAGCAGAGGTGATCATCTGCCAAACTCAAACTGACTGTATTTTTGCCTTGAAGAATTTCTTGTCTTGAAGTTAATGAACATCTACATCGTGCAGCAAATTTGGTTTTCAGACGGATTTGAGAACAGGCTGTAGGTTGCTGATTATGCATTAGTTCTTAGATGTCTAGTATATTGCCTTAAGATCAAAATGAACTCTACAGAGAAGGAATTGTTTTAATTTATACATGCCTATTGTAACCACTACATTTTTTTCATTTGTATATCTATATAACCGAAACATAAATTTTGAGGATGGAGTCTTCATAATAATTTCAAAATAAAGACTCGATTTTTCATATCTTTATTTAAGAATTTTTAATTTTTTAATCAAATTATGTATACGATGAGATAACAAGATCTTCTCTTCACTGTCGGTCATGTTTATATTCTTGGATAAATTTCCACTCTTTTAAAAAATTAGCTTCTTCAGAAATAAAGTATTATCTTGCAAAAAAGAAAATCTCCCAGAATTCCTTGGATATAACTGAACTAAAATATTTTTACAGTAAATACAATTATAAGTGGAAACAGCATAATAACAGCTTATAGAAAGCACTTTGTAATCACATCTGTTTGCTGTTTTATTTATATATGGTAACATCTAGAGGGCAATAATTCAGACTCCATCAGCTGCAATAAAAATGCATGCATTTTTAGCCCTTAATTATCCCCTAGAGCCAGCCATGATTACAGAATAATTGACAAATCTAACACTGGCAATGACTCGAAGAGTTGTTTCCCCTTGAGCTATCTATTCTGTAATATTTACGGCACCTACCATATCTTTATCCATTTTCCATAAGGGCAATCTAAAATCTAGTTTCGCTAAATCTGCCAAGTTTTGTCCTGATACTGTTGCATAAAACAGGAACCCCAATAAAACACTTCTTAGGCAGAGCAGACCTCAGTACAGATATTATAGATATTCTAGTCTCAGCATTAAGCTGCAACTTCACCATAAACTCATTGGCTTTATTCAGGAATGATCTTGATCCAGAAAGATTCACATATTGTAAAGTGGGTGGATAAGAATTCTGTTACAGAGTGTATAATTAACTAACCAGACTGACACAAAAACAACAGGAAGAAATTTTTGAAATGAATGGAGTAAACACAGGCAGTAGATCCATGCTTATGCCTTATAAACACAAATTACACATTCTTCAGTTCAGTCTCAATTATAGGTCAGTGCCTGCTGCAGCCATTCCCAAGCATCTGCTTTTTGAACTTTCACAGCCCAAGCTATTTAAACTCTGAGAACATCATATCAGTCTATTTGTCTCTATAAACTACAGAAAAGATGCACTTCTAGGGCCAGTGAAGATTCTGGGGAAGAAAGTGTGCAGATGTCATGTATATTTTACTTCTACTTAAAACAGGAAAACATGAGAATATACAGCATCTGATGACACAAAAAAATGACTTTGCTAAATCTGATATGAAACCTAATTATCTCTTTTCCAAGGCCTTTGTGGATATTAAAACTATGATAGGAAGTGTCATAAGTTATGACCTATAAGTCATAGGCGTATTTACCTAAAAGACATTTCGATTACTATCATTAGGTCTAAATGTAAAAGCGTTTCAGCACATCACCAATTTCTGTATATAAAACTCTCCTGCATACAGCTACAGCTATGCACACCATGCCAAACATATGTGACAATGTTTCACTCCATCATGAACAGGTGCTGGGTTTTGTATCTGTACATGCATATCTCTGTGTACATGTAGAACTTCTCATCAATTCATAGTGACAAACCATGCAAATGAAATTATATGCACAACTGAAAACAGAAAAAGTTGAAAATGCGCCCATTACAGTCAAACAAGAATAAGCCTATGAGCTTTTTCCAGCATGGAAGATGTTAAATAACACTTCTTCTTGGAGAGGACAGAAGATATCATACAGCCTTTTAGAAAATGGCTTGTTCCTCATCATGGAGCTAGAAAACTCCCTGGTCTACACATCACAGCTGAGTTTTCTAGCCCATTTCTGTTACTGTGGTAAGCAACTCTGTTCTTGATATCTGTTCTTACTGGGAAGCATCTACATTTTTGAAAGCACCATCTGAGAAACTGTTTAAGCAGAGTATAAATAGAACACTACTCTCTATAGTAGCTTCTCTGAAATTACAAAATCCGTACTTGATCTGTACTTTTCTTGAATTTTGCTCATTGGTAGCTATATTTTGTTTATTCTTTTGAAAGTTAGAAACTGTATTTGTCCCCATATGATCTCTTATACACAAAGAAATAGAGTAAAAATTGTATTAGATGTTTTTATAAGCAGTTATAAATTATGGATAAGGTCATTACAACTAACTATATGACTTGTACATCATCTACTTCATGTACACTACAGTATGGCATTGTCAATAGCATAGCATCAGAGAAACATGTCTGAAATAAAACATAATGGCAAACATTTAAAGATCAGGCAAGATAACAGTATTAATATTTTTGTAGTAGAACAGTCCATTTCTTATATTTCACTTAATGTAGTAAAAAAGAAATCAGTGGGGATAATAAGAGCAGCATAATTAAATATCACTAAAAGTAGTGTAAGGCTTCTTGTGGGGATTTATGTTTGAAGCTACAAAGTTACTCGTGCTTGGACATGCAATACAGAACCAGTTTCAGGATGCAACATGGGCCAGGGCCTCCCCAGGGCTGGTACTGGCAAGGGCTGCTGGTGGGACAGGGCTGGGTTTGGCCTGGCTGCTGGGGCCCGTCCCCCTGCTCTGAGGGAGCAAGGTCCTGGTGACAGCTGGGGCAGCCCCAGCCAGCTTGTGGCTCGAGATCCAGGTTTGAATTCTAAACGGAAACTGCCAATTTCCTTTCTTTTATTTTTTTTTTAATTCCCTGATATAAAACATCTGTGGTGTGATTACAGATCAGGAAAACTGGTCAATGGGTTTTGGGATTTATGCATTCTGTCATTGACATTGTACACCTAAGTGCATCTGATTACTGGGATGACGTAACACCATGACCAAAGGGGTCACCTTTGTTCCTTTTTTTTGAAAAGCCATTGTTTCTACAAATATGTTGCACAGAAACACTGTAGAGTGTAGTAGATAGTGACAAATAAGATGGTAAAAATGCTGACAAACATTTATCCTGACTTGCCTGTTCTTAGTAGAATATGATAAATGAGTATGCTGAATATGATAAATGAAGTAGTTTATTCTCAATTAGTATCATGTAGATAGATAGTTTTAATTATATCAAAAATTTTCCTTCCAAAATAGGTCTGAACATCATAATTGAAATTCATAAAGTTAAAGACACATGAATAATTCGTGTGCTATTTATTTACTTTTTTGTTTTGTTTTGTTTTTCACTATAATTGGATTCTAGTAACTGAATAAGATTTTAGTTCCTCAACATATAAACATGAATATTCTTTTGCAGAAAGAAAAAAAAAACCTTTTTCCAGATGTGTTCTCTCATTTTAAGAAAAGTACTATTAATTTGCCATTTATAAATGTTAGAAGTTCATAGGAATCACTGGGTTTAGAATTTCAGTCTAGAGAAAGAGACTGTTATTTATTGCTTCTGTTCATAAATAAGGTTCAAAGAGTAAGTACTTCACAAAGGTATGCTGGTGGTACACATAAAAAATCAGATTTGCTTTTGCTTCTGGTGAAGAAATCAGGAGACTGACCACTTTCTGATCAAGAATTAAGAAAGCTATTTAGCTGCAAATGTATTTTAATTCTACATTTTGTTCTTTGTGATGTATTTAAAGCAATGGCTCTCTGAAGAGAGAAAGAAAGCATAAAAAAGTTTCCATGTGGTATTTATGGGTCACTTTTAGGAGCCGAGAATTTTCCAGTTCATTTCTGTTCCCTTCTTTTAAATTAATTTTTAGTGTTTTACAGTGGTATTAGGTAAGTCATCTGTTATGAAATACGATTCTAGTTTTTAGCTATGGAAATAATCAAAGCAGGATGTTGTCACTTATTCAAACTGTACATTTAGGATTGGATTCTCTGTAATAGTTCAATCCCTAGCCTGTATGTAAAATTCACAACTTTAGTATCGGTGGTGTATTTCATGATGTGACTATCTTTAAGAAAACAGAGTAACTACCAAGTCATTACACCTGGAAAAATGCCTCAGAATAAATGTAAGATATGAAATTTTGACTATAACCAACTAGAAAAGAATCTGAACACAACAACTTTAAAAAGTAACACAAATGTGTCTTCTCTATTAAGAATTTATTGAGATATCCAGATATGGTAGGATTTTCAGAGGACCTTGAAAAAGGTTAGATATCTAAAGCTTACTGAAACATAGTGGCATCTATGGCTTTAACTGTTTTTGAAAACTCAGCTGACTACTCTACTTGGTAGGAAAAAATAAACCCAGACATAACAAACAGGTTTCCATCTACAGTTAAATCCTCCCCCAAAGTATATATATATGTGTACATATTTTTACCGGTGGAGTGCTGAAAATGTAGAAGGATGAACCCTTCAGTGCCAGAAACTTGAATTTGTAGAGCTGAGATGAATCAGTTCCTTCAAGTTTCTCATTAACCTATCCCATATGTACGACCTGTAAAACAAAGTCATTGAAAATTAAAGCTCATTTTTCTAGCGAGGCATAAGATAGACCTGAATAGGTCAAATCTTTCCACACGGAAGAGTGTCTTAGATTTGGATGCATCATTCCCTGCTTCTAAACTGCCCTTCCATTGCTATCACACTCTTAACCTTGTAACCATTCCAGTGTGTCAAAAGTCCCTGAAGAGACATAATCCATATTGAACAGGTTTTCTGAATCCCGATTCTATTCCAGGCAGCAAAGTTGTATCCATGCTGGTATGCTGTGTGCCAGCCATGGAGGAAAGGGGAAATTTAATATGTAAAAATTAAGCATAGTTATTATCGTAAAATTAGGTGTTCTAATATGATTAATTCAACCATATTAGAAGGTTCCAAAGATAATCTCCTTTTAAAAAGTCACCTACATATGTTTCAGCAGACTCTCATTTTAGCCAGCAGAAAAGCTGGGTGTACTAAAATAGTACAGCCAGTACTCTAGATTCTACTTTACCTTTAGGACAGTAAAAAGCTGGACAACCTAGAACCTCTGTGACACATACCTCTTAAGAGAGACATCTGAATAAGTCACAAGATTTATCTGAAAAAAACTTTCTGTACGCTCACCTTTGTTGTTGCTAATAAAATGCCTTTGTCACATTGATTCTTTCTTTATATACCTTTTTGGGATTAACTTTATCACATAAGAAGGATATGTGCTTTATGTTGTAGTAAAATTAAATGTCAGTTTCACTCATCACATAACTTTGCTCTAACAGTATTATAATATGTCCCTTTACATTATAGATTACATTTTCTGATCAGCTGCAGACATATATTTTGGGCTTGTGCTCTAAGTGTTTTACTAAAATGGAAATGTACTATTACTATTTTTATTGTAGCCACATGATGCTGTGACCAGACTACTTGTGGTAGGTCAGAATCAAAAGTCTTGGTTTCAAGTATATCCTTTTCCACACTGCAAACAGATTTTTATAACTATTAGCACCTATAAACTCAGTGATAATCTGCCTTGGTATGATGGAATCTCTTTCAACCCCAGACCAAAAAAACCAAAATTATACAAAAACATATTCACTGGACTAGATTTTGGGGGGACTGTGAAACCTTTTTGGAGAGTATGGTCTTTCTATTAACTGATTGCAACTTTGTAATATCGCTCATTTAATTTCTTATAGAAACAAGTATATGGATCATCATGAGGTCATTTATTTGTTCTATTTCTTCAAAGACTACAGAAAAAAAGAGCAATACTTCAGTTACACTTTGAATACACTGGACAGCTTATTACTCTGCTTGACTGAAATGAGTAGCCAAATTAAAGAGTCCAATTCCAGAAACACAGGATCTAAATCAAAAAACCCAAATAATATAACATCATCAAAGCAAACAGTCTTAGAACCCTGAAATTTTTTTTTGTTTTTTTGGATGATTGATTTAATGATAATTGCCAAGAAATGTCAAAACTGATTAACAGCTTTTTCGGTTTCCATTTTTTTTAAAGCCACTACTTAGCTTCAGATTGTCAACATAGTTTCTTGAATGAGGAAGCAATTTTTGTGCCTAGCAGTAGAAATAAGAAAAAATGCTTTGCTGATTTCTATCTTACAAAAGAAAATAAAAACTCACCCAGAAAAACTAGCTAGTATGTTATAGTTCAATGTGAATTTAAAGAAAAGAATCCCCCTTCAAAAGCTTTGAAAGCCTTTCAAATCACAAGGTTATGGTTTCTATATTTACACTATGAGACTCTTACCTAAGTATTAAAGGTGCCAGTAAAAAAAAAAAAAAAAAAAAAAATCTATTGGCAATTCTTGCCTTTTCTAAAAGGTATCTATTCTTACATCATCTTGGTCCTTTTTTTTTTTAATGAAAATGTGAAAAAAATCAACAAGGAGCCATTGGTAGATTGATCTAAAAGTCAAAGAAGAATACCCCTGTAGAAAATTTACTGAATGTATGAAGTCTCAGTACATACATATATTTAGGGAAAGAAATATAATATGGCTAGAAGACATGAAAAGTTCTAGTGGTTGTTTGGTTTAGAGTTTTCGTATATTTATGAGAAAGCAATATTTGAGCAGATTGCTCAAATGAGATACTGTCTACAAGAAGAAATAAAGTTAAGCTACGTGTTTGAAGAATGATTGCTACTGGAAGATTTGGAGTGAGCTCAGTGGGTTTAGAGCTGCATTACTGTTATTTGAATTAACTGAGGATAATAAAAGGGGAAACTAGAAAGTAAGTGCTAACGAGTATAAAAGAGAAAGAGGAAAGGCAAATGCAAACCAGAGAGACAAGGGAAAGGACATTCAGGAGGAGAAAGACACCAATATTGTAAGATGGAAAATAATGAAACAAAATAAACATGAAATTAAAATGAAAAGAACAAAAGAGAAGACACTATACAGGCATGCGAAGAAGGAAAAATCAGGGAGAAAAATAAATCTGAGAGGAAAAAAAGCCATAAAGAAAAGAGTATAACAAATTGATAATCAACTATAAAGACAAAAAATGCCTAAAAAGTAAAGAAAGAAAATAGAAGAATTTTATCAGAATCAGTGTTTAATTAACATATGTAAGTAAAATTACGCATCTTTTATAAAAAATATGAAAAAAAGATCTAACATTTGTCTACTTTCTCTCCATCTCTCCTTCTTGTTGACTGGTTTATTTAACGGTCATTTAGCCCATATGAATGGGTAGAAGAATAATTATTCAGTTCAACAGAAGTCTGTATGGAAAAAAAACCCAACCAAATATTGGCACTCAATAATAAGCTGCTTGTGGTTGATAAGTATGCTAGGGAGATTTTGACTAGACCAAAACCTTCCATTTGAAATTTTAAGGAGTGCTGATTTGGCATAACACTACAAACTACCCCATTTTCAGCACTGCTTTTAGCACTCCTTTCTTGATCAATCTCAGACTGCTATTTGAAACCGCATGGAAAAGTACCCATTCACCATTGCTGTGTTATTAATTTCCTAAAGTGTTCCAATATACTTTACAAAAGTTCCTGTAGGAACAAAATGAGCAATGGCACTCATTATGGGGTGATAATATGTCACTAACAAAATGTAATCCGATGATAGCAGATGAGTGAACATTCTTATTTGCACTTACTGTTTTGCTATAGGAAAAGAGCATCTAGATGACTGGAAATGTAACGTGTGTTACATTTAATAAAGTTATCTGCACATTTTGTGTGTAGTGCTGTTAGTTAAATAGCTATGAAAAGTAAATGAAGCAAAACACTGAAGGGGAAAATAGTTAAAGAAAATCAAGTAGATCTCTGACATATGAAAGGTCAGAACAGATGCGATAGAATGCTCATTTAGTTAAAGAAGGAGAAGAATCTACAACAGGAACCAGCTTTGACTGCAAGTCAAAAACTAATGTTGCATCATAAAGCATCATGGAACAATGCAAATATAAGAAAGCTAAGAGAAGTATATATTGCTTTAATTTTAGCTTTAGTTCTTTTTCTGGTCTTTTCCAAAGCAAGTGGCAGACTTTATATTCTAACTAGTACTTGGTGGGGGAGGGGGGGGAGAGAGGGACTAATAGATTTTTCTGTATCTTTGTGACCTGCAGGCCTCTCACATACATAATTATCATGAAAATAATAAATTTAAAAAAAAAAAAAAAAATCGGCCTGCCAGAAGATCTGATGCATTACATTGATGTTTTCCATTGTATTTAACTTAATCCATTTCTGTCAGAATGACATATTTAACATTTATTTAAAATAACATGTTTTAGGGATGAAACTACAGAGGAATTTAGAAATGACGATACCCTATTTTTACATGCTTCAACCCCAGAGGGAATTTTTTAAGTCCAAGCTAGGCACAACTTGAACACCACAAAAAGCAACATGTCCACATTAACAGATAGGAAACCATGAAGATGGGTATGCATCTGACTTCATTCATTTTCCCAGGAGCTGGCTGCCTATGTCAAATTTGGATTCAGAGTCCTTTGGGTAGTGACTACTGTTTCCATTACAGGGCTGCTGGTAAAATTGGGGATGATGTCACCCACTTTTTTTCATAATAACCTACTGGTTATTTCATAATAGCCTTCTCTTTCAAGATAGGATCTAAAACCTAAAGCTTTCTCTTGAGAACAGCTATCAATAAGTTGCCTTTGAAAAAAATCCTTTTCTGAATGCAGCAGGAAGTGATACACCTGTGTTTGCCTTTTATACAATAGCTCAGTGTAATGCCAAACCTACTGGCCAAAGTTTGAATTCTGTGGCACAGTTGCCCGCTATGTGATATGAGCGCCTGATGAGCAGTGTACATGTAGGTCAGTGTCCATGGCTAAATGTCAGATATATTTCGCCGGAGTAGGTGCGACTAAAATTAACGAAGGGTGCACACCTGTACTAAAGTCAAGACTATCCAGCTCTCAGCTTCTTGTCCAGAAATGGTATGTGAAAACAGTTATTACAGCCCGTATTGCTCTCTTTGATGACATCTGGGAGCCTTTCAGGAAAAAAGATCCAAACAGAATCATAGAATAATTTAGGTTGACAGAGACCTCTGGAGCTCATCTTGTCCAACCTCCTGCTTGAAGCAGTACCAATGTAGATCAGGTTACTCAGGGACTTATCCAAATGAGTTTTTAGTATCAACACAAATAATATAACATAACATAATATGTATTTTTTTGAATATCTGTCAAAGATGAAGATTCCACAACCTGTCTGGGTAATTTGCTCCGGTGTTTGACCAAATTACCAAAAGTTCCAATATTTGAACATATTCAGATGTTCTTCTTTTGGGAGACCATATGTGGTGTAATGATTAGTGAGCTGGGCAGTTGTTCCTCTTCTCTCTCCCAAAGCAGCATTCATATCTCAACAGCTGATGGTCAAGCCTTATTTAACTATTGTGATTCTTCTTCTTCCCTATTAGTAGATGCCCTGTTCTTCTACATATTCTTGTATTTTTTTAAAAAATCAGTGGGACTACTTGTGCAGCAGGAACCCAATCCAAGTAACAGTGGAGAACTCAGGTCCTTAGTTACTCTTTTCTTAAATTTCTGTTTAGTTTTTTATCAACATTACAACCACCGTAAAGTGAGCTTAAAAAACAACTCCTCACCTAATAAGGACTCAAATTGTTTCTTCTGCTGTTCTGGAAAATTTTTAAAAAAATCAATCTATAGCTGCTGCAAAAAGATCCTCAAAAATAAAATTCAGTCTGAAAATTTACTCCCAGCTTCCTTCTGCATGTTATCCCCTAATCAATCACATGATAATTCTGCTTAAAAATGCGTCAACATAATTTTAACTGGAGAATCATCCTGAAGGAGAAGGACTGATCGTATAGTGTGAATCCAGTGAAATCACTGTTCTATAAAACTGAGTAGAAAAGCAATTAGTTCTAAAAGCTGTGAAGAGGAGCTCCCTGTGCAGAAGACTATATCTTCTAGATTCTTTCTCACAATCATAAAGCAGAAATAAACAAATCAAATTGAGAGATAAAATAGAACTAGAAAACTACAGAAAATGGCAACACGGATGTCCAGACATAAAGACAGGAAATCTATACAGTAGGTCAGCACTCAGCCTGGAGAGCAGAAATTGAAAAGAGAGTAGGGAGAGGTCAGAATGGTATGGAAACAGAGAATAAAGAACAATTGTTAACAATTTTTTATATTCTAGGAGCTTATCGAAGCTCAATGAAATTATCAGGAAGACAGCTTTAATCAGAGAACATGATTTTTCACAAAAAACAGAATTACGTTGTCACTGTCAGAGTATCTGTAGACCCAGCTGACAGCTGGAAGCTATGGTCAACATATTAGGGTAAGAAATGCTGTTTAAATACAGTGTTTCATATACTTAGTTCTTCAGTAGGAACTATTGGTCAGTCTTTGAGACAGAATTCTTTAGTCTGACCCATTCTAGAGTTTCTAGAATCAAATGTTTCGAAGTCTTCCAACTTTAAAAGAGTAAGCTAATACAAGCTATTTCACTAACACAAATATGTTCCATTCTAAAGAGAGAAAAGTGGAACATACAAACACCATGACACACTGTGAAATGTGTTAGTTTTAGAGGGCACAGTGAGATTTTTGAAATATGTTCAGAACAAGGATAATCAGAATATATTGATTTGTTCCATCAAGTTTGACAAATTTCTTAACCTTATTATCTACAGTTTCTCCATCTTCAAAATTGGTATAATAGTAATATTACATCACAGAGGAATTACATTGTAACTATCTGACTAGAGGTTCAACTGTTTATGTGCTTTGAAGTGGTGTTTATTTGTTCCAATAACTTTTATTTTATAAGTGAAAGTGTTGAGGTCCCAGAAAAATCTCTGAAACAGATCAAGAGAATTTCATTAAGAATTGCATAACTGACCTTCCATATAAATAAAGTAAGAACAATTACAAAGGAATATCTCAATTCTATCTTTAAGTGGTTGCATTATGTTCAAAGGAGTTTACTCTTGCTCTGTTTCCAGATGTGTGAGTCCTAAAACTATAGTCTGCAAGAATCTAACTTTTGAAGACTAACTTTTGAAGTTTGGAGAAACTAAATTTATCATGTATATGATATAATTGTAAAATGTTTTTCTCTAATTTATGAAAATGAAAAAAGAGAAATTGATCTTGTAAGAGTATGTGCAGTGTCTGAATCTGCAGCATGAAGCCAGAGTTCATGGCATGCCTGAGACAGCAGTTCTACTATGAAGAACAGTGGGAAAACCCCTCATATTTGAAAACTTATTCACAATTAGGTTCATATAATCATCAAAAACAGAGACGAAAAGAGGCTTCTCAGAAATTGTTTAAAACCCGCTCTGAAATGCAGGACCCATGATACATATTTTATTTCTAAAAGATGTTTTCTTAACCTCTTAAGGACCTCCAGTAATGGAGACTCTATAATTTCTTCCAACAATCTATTCCAGCACTTTATCAGCTTTACCAGAGATGAAGAAGTCTATTCCTCATGTCTAACATGAGTCATCTGTGCTATAATTACAATTCAAGACATTTTTTGCCCTCTCCATTAAAGTCTCAAATTGCTTCACCCTCAAGAGTAGAGGAAATAGAAACTCCTTCAATCCATAACTAGAGCAAAAATCCCATGAATCATAACATGTAGTTTGTGTAGCATCATTCCTTGCTTCTTTCCACATGTCATTCTCTGATCAACCACATAAGAACATTTATTTTCTTCCATTCTGCAAGATCAGGTTACCATTTCTGAAGACTTCTTTCATACCTCCCTGTCTTCTCTTCTTTAATTTACACAACTCCATTTCTTTTAATCTTTCCACAGAGACCATGGAAAGCCTTTCGCCAAAATCTTTTCTGCAGCACAGTGCACAAAATTAGCTGGAACACTTTGCACTTATGTTTTGCAAGGTACTCTCACCTATACATTAACATATAGGCCAGAATGCTTGCCTCTTTATCAAAAGTCACAAAGGAGACATTGGAGTTATGGTATGCAGCTCTGGCCTGAGGTTAAACAAACAAGGTAACAATGTAAGAAACTGCTGGACATTGCACACAATGTACAGGAAAAAGTGGTTGGCCAACTCCAATCTAGCACTGCTGAACTAATAAAACATTAACGGGATAAACTGGCAGGCTAAATATATGACAGGGAAGCATCAGGAAGTCCCCTTGGGTTAAGAATATCAGAAGAAAGAGAGGTGCTGGCTTTTTGAGGATGTTGAGGATCAGTGACTAAGGCCAAAATAACCAAAAAAGAATATAAAAATGAGAAAAACAGAGATGATGAAAGATTAAAAAGTCTGTGGGATGCTTATTTGGAAGGGAGAAAAAGAGAGAAAAGGGAATTTAAGGTCAACCATGTGACTGGGACTTTTGAAAGGTCCCTGCTAATCAGCCCTGTGCCTGACTACCACAGCCTGATATAATAATAAACCTGTTGTTTTTCTGATGACACCATGTGTGTCCAACTGGCTTCTGTGGTCAGTAGCACTACGATGACCTCCCTAATGCTAGCAAGGGGACAGAGGCTGGACTGAACTGCCCAACAGACTTTATGTCCCCAAATACTTTTTGGAAGAATGAGTTGTTCCTACAACCTCTCACAAATATTTGTTGATTATTCTTGCTTACGTGCTGGACCATAACTGGCTTCCATCCTGTTTTTCAGACTCATTCTTCAATACATCAAGATCATTCTTATGTCTAATGCTGACTTTTACAGCTTCATGTCTACAAAACTAGTACACATACTTTTGCTAATGCATCGTAGGGAAAATATTCAAGTGAATTGGATCTGGGAGATACCTTTTCAGGACTCCATCAATATATCATTTAGTTTTAAAAGTGAACCATTTACACCTATTCTTGGATTATCCAACAAAGTTTGTACCAGGAAATCTGGACAAAATTTGTTTAGAATACTCTCATGTCAAGGTCAAAAGCTTTACTGAAGTCAAGATATGTCAGCAACTACTTCTCACCCATCCACAAGATGTGTTATCCTACCACAGAAGGAAATCAGATTAGATATTAACTACTTATTCTTGACAAATCCTTCATGGCTGCCACTCATCTGCTTGTTATCTTTCATCTCTATACAAATGTTCTGCTTATTTATTTCAGATTTCTTTCAAGGGTTTGAAGTTAATTGACTAGTCTCTAATTCTCCAGTTTCTCTTTCTTTTCAGTAACAGGCACTGTGTTTACCCTTTCCCAGTCTTTTGATCTGTCAGCTGGCAGTCACAAATCCTCTGAGATATCTTGATAACAGCTCTGAGATTACTTTGACCATTGTTTCACATCACAAGGCATTGAAAGCATAAGTACCACCAAAATTTTCCTTCATTTTGTAATCTGAGATCTTGCCATATTTTTCTAGTATTACTTGCAATAACCATCTGTTGCAGTTGACCTTTTTATTGAAGGCTGATGTCTGATAAACTGAGTAATGGCAAATATTTTCCTTTGTCATCTCCCTGCTATTAATGAATTCACAGCATAATTTTTTGTTACCTATATATCTCTTGCTGGTTACATCTTAATCTGTGTCCTGGCCTTTCAGGTACATGCTCCTCTTTTATAATCACTGTATCTAGAATTTAATTTCTGTATGATTTCCTCTAGCGGTCAATGAAAAGCTCATGATTTAGGCAAGCAAGTGACTCTGTTTACTGAAGATATATGTCAGAAGAAAAACAAAAGAATGATTCAAACCCCAGTTAATTCAATTAGTATGTTACTGTGCCCTTTGCAGGCCTTGACTCAGGTTGCAAAGGTCAGTGAACAGTTCTGGAATAGTACTGTCAGCAAATTCAAAAGCATGTTATGAATTGGTGATACTGTAGCAGAAACACAAATGTAAAACTTTGGTATAACATCGTGGAAGATTCACAGTTGCAGGGCTGCAGATGAGAATACCTGTGCACTACCATGCACAAGTCTGGTAAAGGACACAACTAAAGCAAGGCTCCAAATTCATGAAATTCCTCTCATGTTCTAAATCACTGATTGTTATAAATACTGAAATCCATACAATCACTACAAAAGAGCAAATGGAATATACATATGCAAACAATTACAGGGAGAGAGTTCACCTTTTCCTCCAGCTGCAAAAAATCAAAACAAACAAGGAAAGAGACATTGCAGGAAACACTGAAAATCTGTTTTATAGCATATAAAGTAAAATTATACATAGTCTTTATCAAGATCCGATGAACATTTTCTTAATACTGAGAAGAAAAGGTATTGCTTCAGTGGGGGATGGGAAATGCTCATATAGTCTTAGAAAGCCAACAACTCTGCAAGTTTTTTTTTCTGTACAGAGGGAATCACCTAATTTACTGTTTCATAAAAAAATATGCAGCAATCCAGTGGTGCATATCTTTTTGAAAATTGAGTCACAAATCTAACTGCTTACAGATAAGAGAATTAAGTGCTTCCAAGTCTCTAGAGCACTGCAACAAATCATATCAAGCAGAATCAAAAGTTATAGTATTTGGAAAATGGCAGCTCTCCACACTCAATAAAATATTGTACAATCTAGCTCAATCTCCCTGTCTTCTTGCAGAGCACCAATCTGCTCTAAAAGTACCCAGTGCTTAGGTGCCTCATGCTTCCAATCCTCTGAGGTCTACACAGGTTACGTATAGTGTCAGGGCTTCAGCAGTGGTACTTGTTTATATACACCTGTCAAATTTTTATAATTTGTCCTTGACAGAGACTAACTAGCATGACACGGTCTGGGATAACTAGTACTCTTCAAAAAATTCCCAAGAACAGTTTGGGATTTAAGCACTGGCAAAAATGAAATTCCAATAGTTTAAATGCCTCCCAGTTTAAATGCCTCCTTTGGAGGGAGAAGAGACATTAATAGTATGAACGTAGCGAGACTGTGCCAATTAGCTTGTTGACCTGGTACTGTTTAATTTAACATTATAAATATAGTCATAATAATTACAACTGTTGCTACCACTACCTCTAGGAACCTCTTCCTAACTTTGGATCTTATATGCAGGACAAAATGCAAACTCTTTGTTTAATGTCTTCTTTGGGCAAAGAGACCCAGAAATACAGCTGTTTTAGATCTGAGAACCATTAGTTGCATCCCTTCCCTCTACAGTTTTCTTAGCTATATGCCCTTGGAATTCATCTTGTTCTGGATTTCCAGAATAATATTTCCAGTTAAACCAGTCAAGGACAATATGAAAGAAAAGCGAGAAACCCAGGTTTAGTGAACTAATTTTGCATTTGTTGATGCCAAATCCTAGTTTGTTACAGACCTATGAAAAACAGAATCTGAATGGAACCTGTCCTGATCTGATCTCACCCCTTTTCGAAAGATTGGTTTGGATTCTGAAGGCAATGAAGAAAACTCATGGCAACTGACACGATAATGAAACTCAAAGGCTCTATCTAATTCTTCAGGAATGTCCATACTCAACAGGAAGGATAAATCTGCAACTATCACAAAATTTACTTAAGGAAGCTCTTCAAACCACCTCCAGTCTCTCAAACTTCTCTTTTCTCTGTCTTTTAAATCAATTATATTAACAAGAGCAGTTCAGGTTTGTACACACATTATGTAAGTGACATCAGTCTTGCCTTAAATTTTCCATTCCAGAAATTTACGTTCTAATTGCATCTTTCCTTCCTTTCATATTCTGAAGGTAAAAAGGGTAATGGATTTGTACTGCTTAACATTAGACACCTACCTTAGATAGTAAGTTAAGAGGCTACTGGGGTCTTCTTAGGACCCCAGTACAGTCAAAGCAGAAGGAGAGGCTATATATATAATCCGTATAAAGGATTATTTAAAATACTGATTGATATTAATTTCCACATTTGAATGATGCTCTGGAAAAGAATATTTTTCTGCCCTGACTAAATGGATAGTTTATAGACGCTAGCCTGTTAACCTGGGAAATCAAATTAAGCATCTAATGTTGGGTCGTATGACTGTCCTCAATATTTATTTACAAATTCAGGAAGAATACTTCTTCCTTTTTTTGAAGTATCATATTACATGCACAAAAATTGAGATGAATAAAGTTTAAAAGAATAGAGTCAATCATTTGCAGTTATCCATTAATACCAAAAAGCTCATTCTTATATCATCTTCATTCGCCTTCTAACTCTCAGCAGCTTGAACCAAAGTCTTTAAATCCAACTCTACAAGCTGTCTGTATCAACAAAGACTGCTTCTAATATTCCTGTACTTAGTTTAAGAAAGAGCTTCTTAAAAGCAGACATTTTAATGTCAATTAGTACTTCTGTCTTTAATAAAATAGAAGTTGGAATTCCCTTTTGAGCTTTTCATGGGAATGCTACAGTATAGCAGATTTGGCATTTCTTTGATTTCAGTACTCCTGCAGCTCCAAAAAAGTGACAGACCCAAGAACATTAAATAAATTTTGGAACATATTATTAATTACATTAGTAGTTATACCATACTGCAGGTAAGTAAGCAGGTTACAGGCAGCAATTCTCATTTATCATTATTCTTCATTTCTTTAACTTACAGATAATTAAATGTATCATTAAATTTAAAATGGGATTCAGATGTTATGAAAATAGTTACTAAAATATTTGTAGTAGGGAGTTCATCCAACAACATATATCCAAATTCAATATCTTTCCTCCTACCATTTATAATCACCTGTTTTTCATATCAGTTTGATTAATAATGAGAAGGAATAATTAAATGCTCCCTTCTTACATAGGTATTCATTTTGTTTTAGGGATAATTTTTGGGTATCTACTACGCACAGAATTAAAGTTTATAGTAGTTCTTCAGGTGTACTTTTTTTTTTCCAAAATGCAGGCACAAGTATAACAAAATAAAGCAGTTTCCTGGGTAAGAAAATGTAAATGGTTAGATATTTTTAATGACTTCTAGAACAGTCTACAAATGTCCAACTACGTTTTTTAGATAAGATGACAAAATGGTGACACATGAAAGAATATACAAGCTGTCTAATTAATAACAAATATTTTAAACATTTATTTGATGTCCATACAAAATACTTCTAGACTCAGTCTTTTAATTCTGTAGTAAATTTCTACAATAAATTTCTATAGTAAAGCAGTAAGTAGCAAAAGACAACCTGGCTAATTTTCACTTTTTTAATCTGCAAACACAGCATTCTTGGAAACAGACAAGGATTGGGCTCTTTTTTCCTGAGTTCAGCACCAGATTGATGCAAGGATAGCAAATAAGTGTGAAGCTCATTAGTTTTATGATATAAAATTCAATTTATTTCCCAGAATTATAGAATTAGCCTGGAAAAAGAAAATTTACAAAGTAAATGGAAAAAAAAAAAAAAAAAAAAACAACTTTGCAATCCCACAGTAAGTAAGAAGGCTTTCCAGTGTAGTAAATTCATTGGGTCTTTTTGACTAGCTAGAGGTGCAGCAATATTGCATCAGGCTCCCTAAGCTCCAAAAGCTCTAGACAAATGGTCACTGCAAACATGTATTCTGCACAGCATGACACATCCAAAGGATACTATTTGCAATATATTCCTGAGCTATCTATGCATAATAATGTGATGTAGATATAAAGTCACACCAATTTGTCAGACTCGCTGAAGCTATAGGCATGCAAGCATAAAGTATGTTTTCCAAGACATATTTGTAAGTTACACTGTCTCCCTCTTTCACTTATATCATGGCTCCATCTAATCCAGTGATATAGCCTTCTTTTTTAATTTTCCTTTATTTTTATTTTTTAATAAACAAGTGCAATTGGGGATTCTACTAGTTACTGTTGATTAGTGAGAATCTGCTGTGTAAACTATGACATCTCAACATTTAAAACAGATTTTGCAAATGTGGTTTTAGAATTTGCAAACTGACTAAATGTCTGTATGTAGGCTCTACAAATTTTGCAACTTAAAGCAATGAGAAGAATTAGAAAAATTAATAATTTTTGTTCTGGCATGATGAATACATTTCATTAATACAATTAAAGTCTTACCTGGTCTGAGGGAGAACAGCATTTATTTGTCATTTTCATCTATAGAACAGAGATTGAAAAATACTCAGTTATTAATATTCTGATGCTAAAAGTTACTGTGAGGCAATTAGCACTGACATAGTTAATGCACACTGGTATTAGTACTTCAAAATTATAAGAAATTTTTATATTTTCAGTGCAGAAATACTAGATTATAATTATCCTAAGCCTAGAAAACAAAGGACTCAAAAGACAGGAAACCTTTCATCACAGTTTTCAGGAAATCCTTCATAAAGAACTGGCTGTATGAATTTACTTTGCCACTGTGAAAATATTATACTGTACTATAGATATCTCTTTTAGATCTCAGTTAACAATTGTTTAAGCAGATCTGTAAATTAGGCATGTGCTCAAGTACTTTGTGAAATGAAGGACGCAGCATATAAAACAGATTAAGGGAATTGTTTAGGATTTCCTTTTGTTCAATATAAAGTAACATATCTTCCTTTTTGCTCACAGTTTAGTCAATGAAGAGGTGTGCTGATTTTGGCTTTTCTTTGACAGTCATAATTGGCATAGGTGACTGCTGAACAAACCTTGACAAACCCTTCTTTAAAGTGAAACACTTCTTAATGCGAAATATTAGTAACAGTGAACTAAAGATATGGGATTTAGACATGAAAAGATTGAATGACTACAAGAAAAGACTCCCCTATATCTAGGGATAGAACCTGCAAACAGTCACACAGCTGATGAGTCCTTCCAAACAATCTTATCATCACAAAGCATTTCCCCTCATTTTATAAAAAAATGAAAAGCTTGTGATAACAGACCAAAAGCTACAATTGCACACAGGAAAAGATACAGTCACTGGAAAAGAGCAGAAGAAATCCAAGGCTATTACCAGTATCCTAGCAAGAGCAAGAGATTTGCAAGATGAAATCTGTGGATAAACCTCAAAGGCAGAGCATGACAGTAAGAGGCCAACAGGCCTTGCATTATTACAACAACACCAGCCTCAGCTCTTGTTGGGCTTGGTCTGGATCTGTCTTGGTATGTCTGGAGCTGTGTTACAGCTTGTTTAGCTATAACAATTATCTAAAGAGCATGAGACTCATTTTTTTTGAGAAAAGTGCAGTTGTGGGGTATAATGTTATATATATACATATGCAGATATTTGTAACTAATTGATAGCAATAACAAGTGCTTATTCTGTATGGAACCACCCTAAACAAAATGACCCTAGAATAAAACGCAACACAGAGGAATACAGGATGATAGCAAGGGCCTTGAATGTACACATGGAGGATGACACAAAGGCCCCAGGGCTATAAGAACTTGTCAGTCATAGGCCATAGGGGATCGTTCCCCCCACTCAGCTTTGCAACCCACTTGAACTGAATTGTGTATTTGAACCGTGCAGGTGTGCCAACTGAGGCCCTGCGTGATGAGGTGGCCAAAGCTGACCTGCCGGCTGCCTGAGGCAGCTGCCAGGCCTGGCTATCACCCTGGCAGGGCATCTGATGGTGCGCAGGGAGGGTCCGCCAGCCCCTTGGAGGGGTCATGCTACCCCAGAGGAGGAGTGGGGCCACCACAACAGAGGCAGGCCACAGACATCTGCACCACAGCTCAGGCAAAGACCAAGGATGAGCATTCCCAACATGCAGCTTCCAAGCAAAAGGGGAGCCTCCAGCAAGGCTTCTCCCAGCTCTCTCCCACAGCTCTTCTCACAGCAGCCTCATCCCTGGCTGCATGTCAGCACTGGCCTTGAGCACATGCAGCCAAATCCCTGGGATGGGGTGGGGGGTGGCAGAGGTTGTTGGCCACTCTCAGGGCCTTGACAGTAACAAACTGGTGGGAACCCAAGAAACCTTATCTGTAACCTGCGTGCTACAAATTAGTGAAAAGCCCGGTGTTACAGAAGGAAGCAGTCCTCACCAGTCTGATTTGGGGGATTGGTAGCAGGGTTAATCTTGGGCATTTGAGAAGACATAACAAAAAGGTATCTTAAATACTTTAACATCACCAGGAATACCATCACCCCCTGCCTATCTTCAGCTCCAGCAATTCTCCAGTGCTTTAGAGAAAAATATACACAAGAAGTAACTACTCAGAAACCAAGCCACGCACACAGAAAATACTATTTCCCTGCAGGTGACCACAGACACACTAAATTATGAGATCACTATAATATAATACAGTGCAAATAAACAGAATAAGCAGTGATCCTGTCTCCTTTCACCTTGCTTTCCAGTTAAATCAAACTATTTTAAGTTCTCTTTATAAAAGGAAGAAATTCTGTTATCTGACTTTCTACCTTACTATGTTCAGATGTGCCTGTGAAAATGTGCGTGAGACTGGCCATGCAGATTCTCTGGAGAATGAGAGAAGAGTAATGTGAAGAGCATCCTCACAAACAGCATTGCTTCCAGTTATTAAGGGCAATATGGAAGGATGCTTTGGATTCCACAGCTATTCACCACATAGGCTTAACTCTTTCTTTATTCAAAGCAGGGATGGTTGCAGCCCTGATGTAAGCGGGGCAAGGGGAAAGATCTCCTTCTACATCACATTGTGCCCCTGTGTCACTGGACTGAGGAGAGGGAAGTATGCACTCTCCATACTGCACAGCACCATATGTTCCCTACATCCCTCCACAGCTGGTGCATTGTGGCAGGAATACAAATGGAATTTGCTACACCTTGTTGGGAATGTATGTGTTTTAAACACTGTAGTACAGTAATGGGTGTTTGGAAGAGCAGGGAAGCTAAAACCAAAAATCTGGATCTGCAAAGAGTGCGGTGGCTGAGTCAGACAACTAGAACTGTTAAACAATCATAATTACTATACTGTGTTTAAATGAATGCATAGGAATCTGCAGGGGGCAGGAAGAGAATGGGGCTGCCATGACTCAGCTCCCAGGCTGGGATTTACCTCACTTAGCTTTGGCAATTCAAAAAAAAAAAAAAAAGTTATACATTTAATATATCAATATTCTCTTTCTAATCAGCAGAGACATATGAGGATCTTGACAGCTGTCTCTTTCTCTTTTCGCACAGCAAGAGGATCCTATTTGATTGGCTAAATTTAGCTGACATGATTCCTACCCTTACTGACTACCCTTTACAATCTCAGTGGTTTGATCTGATGTACTTCCAAATAGGAATTCCTGCACTGAAAAACAAAAAGAAGCGGCAGAAAAGATACATTATCTTGTGCTACTATCCCTAGACAGCAATAGAATGGTTTGTATAATCATTGAGCAATAAGATTTGTATACCACTTCCTACAGGTTATGGACACATAATGGATTTTGTTTTGATCTACATGCACCTCACATATTGGTTTGTAAAGAAAGAAAGACCTACTCCTCTTTCTTTTTTATATGAATGTTCAAAGCTCATATTTCATAAGCCTCTCTCTAATCAAACTGAAATTTCACTCCACTGTTGTAGATATACATGTACATGTAAGCATAAGAGAAAATGTTTAAGTCCTGCAACACATGGAAATTAAATCCACTGTCAAAAGCATATATATGATTTAAGATTAATATCCTTGTTTTGAAGCCAAATTTTAAGTTTCTATCATCCTCCAATGAGCTGCTGGAATGATTTAAAAAGATCATAAATAATGGTTAAAGTGGAACAACTGCATCTTTTTATTCCTTATCTGCTTATGAACTGTTCATTTATTAAATTCGTTATTAAATTTGAAAAACACAACACCTTGAGAACACACTGCAAAAAAGAGAAAACCTTGAGAGATCTATAAATACAAGAAATAAGTTTCTATGATGCAAATGAACCGGCAACATCAACTTAAGGTGTTTCTACCTATCATGTCTATATTAATGTTTGGTGTTATGTATGAAAGAAAATAATTAAAGCCCATGACAAAAGCTAAAAACGTTTAATAGATAGCTATCTGCATGGTGCACAACAGAGGGGGGATTCTAAATTACTCCAAAGAATTGTCTCCTAAAAACATCTCCTGCACAGCGCTGTCACTTCCCTGCAAAGAACCCTCTAACTAAACAAACCAAACAGTAGCAGCGAGAAGCACATGCAGATCAAGTTGCTGCCTATGTTTTTTGATTCATTATGGCAGCTTCACTGCCAGCTTCTGTTCCTTTTCTTCCCTCAGTGTCTTTAACTGTACCTCCTTTTGTGAGAAAAGGGTTGTAAGAAGAAATAGATGGGAGGTGCTTACTCATCTCTGTTTTCTTCCTCCTCCAAAAGGTAAATGTGAAGATCTTGGAATACACTGAGGAGACTAAGGATTGAATCATAAAGGAAGAGGATAGGGAAGTTTCCCTTTGGTAGAAAAGTATGCAAAAAACAAGGGTATGGACAGAATGGTGAATAGTGGGGGGCATGGATCTTTAGAAAAAAATCTGTATTGCTTGTAAAGATGACAGTTACTGGCAGGTTTTCCTAACTCAGCATACAAGGGAAATATCAGGAAGGCAGGCTGAAAAGACACGCTTACATCTTTCTCCATGTTGCCATATTCGCTGTGCTTTTCTGTCTTATAAGAACTAACTGTCTCCAGGCTAATACCAGAATCATTATTTCTCATCTACAGAGTAACACTTTCTAGCTATGCTAACATTCAGTGGTAGCATCCTTAGGCAGTGACAACTCCTCACATCTTCACTATTGAAAGACAACTCCTCCCTTTCACTTGATCCCCTGAGAGCTTGCCTTTGCATAGAAGTTAGATGTTTCAATACTTCAAAAGAGTAGTCTGACATTAGCAGAAGTGTCAGATTGTGGCAGAATTATTTTTGTATTGCCTACATTAGGACTGTCTTCTGGCATCAGCAGGGGATCTGGCAGAGAGCTGCCAACTGCTGAAAGGGCAAAGTGGCAAAGCATTACGATGCAGGAAAGACAGCGTGCATTGTAAGAGATCAATTCACCTCCATCAGGATCTCTTTAAGAACTAAAAGTCAAAAATAGACGATTCGAATGGTATGCAAACATGTACAACAAAGAATGTATACAGAAGAGGCACAGATAGGCACAGGTAAAGCAAGAATGACTAAGGTGCAGGAAGAGTTGCTAAAATCAAGAAACATAAACATCATAGACACAGAAAATCTGAAAATATATAGAAGTAAAAGTGAGCAATGGAAAATATGGCAGAAAAACTTAATAATGGTCAGGTGAAAAGGCTGAAATTCTTGATGCCAATAGTCTTAGTAACAAGGCCCATTGTGATCACGTATCTAACAGAATTCATTTATCTACAGACATGACAGCATAGGACAGAACAGGAAATGAATAGGCTAAATATTTGGAGAAGCCAATGAACTCAGTGTTGGCATGTACTCATGAAATTAACCCTTGAGAAGTTAGGAAATTATCTGAACTCCAAACCCTAACCCTAACCCTAATCTCTGAATCCTGATTATCTTCAGAGACTCCTGGAGAATGGCTGAAATTTTACAGGACTAAAGAAGGGCAAATACAGGAAAAATAGTCTGAAGAATTACAGATACATAGCCTAACTTCGACTTCAATAAGATGATCATAGAAAAATACTGACCATTTGTGAGAAGATAATAATGTAATAAAAAGCATTCTGAATAGATTTTCAAGAAGTCTACTGTAAAGGCCTTGCCCTAGGCACTGTGAATTTGAAATAGTCCCTTGGCCCTCCCAGTCAGGGAGTCTTCCTTTACTGCAAACTTTCACTGAAATTGCATTCCAGCCTCACATTCTGATCTTTTTGCAAAAGGTTTTGCAATAAAATGGTTTCTCACTGACTTTTACATCTGTTGTTCTGATGATTAGTAATTAGTTAAAATACTACTGTGGCCAGACCCTATTCAGTTGTTCCAAAGGCTGCACCTCTGTCACAGCCTGTTAAGCACTAAATCCAAGTAAAGATTTTACCCACTTCTAATATGATCTGTGTAGAGATTACTCTCTGCCTGGCTTAGAACACGTGAATTTATCACTGCTGTTAACAAAGCTTGATCAAACCCCTACTAAAGAGGAAGACACAAGATGCAGTATTTTGTTTACAGAATTCTATATTGTGATAGATAACTGAAAAATGAAGATTAGTAAAAATACTCAGCAGATAACAAAATATTCTTGTAGACAGGTCATAACACAGTGAGGATACTATGTCAAGACACCTGCTACCACATACATTGCATTTCAAAGAAACAGACCAGAACCCTACCAGTAATAAAATATATTAATAAATACTTTGCTTGTACAGCCACTTTTACTGTCATATTCAGCTACATACTTGGAGTGACTTTAACTCATGGGATTTTTTTAGAAAGCAAAAGAATTGTGATTAGGAACTAGGAAGTGGAATTGCTCTAAAAATACTAAAGTGAACTTCTTTCCACTATTCACACAGCAGGCAATTATGAACATTCTTGAATAATGTATATTATTTCCCTAGAATTATCAAATAGAAACAATAATCTCTAAATTAGGTAATTTACTAAATAGTGCCTAGAAGGGAATATTTATAAAGGATATATCATAAGCAAATTTACTGATTTTGTCAAAGACCTCCTTAAATAATTTCAGACTAAAAAAAAAGAATTAATTTAATAGAACTACCATGATCAAATACCTACCATGATCAAGTAACTTTTGAAGAGCAAAAAAGTCAAATTATTATGTAGTTTGATCAAAGATTGCTTAAACCTGATACAAATCCTACCCAATATAATCTGAATAACTAAGCATCGATTAACCTGGAGTACAAATTAAAGATATTTATCCTACCAGATCCTGGTTTATAGAAGATGCTTCAGTCTTAACACATCTAAAGAACAAGATTAAAAATCTGCCCAGGTAATTCTCTCAGAGCAAACTGTGCTTGTATTTTTTTCATCATTGATTTCTACCAGTTCATAAAGACTGGTATATATTTTCAATAGTGTACATTATCAAGTTGCCTATTTGACTTTATGTTCCATTCCAGAATTTTCAATAGTTTCCAGTTGTTCTTTCTTGGAATAATAACCTGTTGTCCAAATAACGATTTTCTGTTTCTCTGGAGTTTATTTAGTACCTCTGTTTTCAATAACAAATGCTACTTTTGAATTTACAGGAATAATTTACACTGGCATAAGCACCTCTATACCTGTAGGCAAAAAGATGGAACACATGACTTTAAATAAACCAATTCCTAGACAAATTACAGATGTAAAAATACTGCCTCCCAATGAGCCCCTATAAGTTACACTTCACTAGTTACAAAATTTCCACATGCCTACTTCAAAATCAACAAATGCTAATTTCTGAAGGCATGTTTTAAGCACACTAATTTCGAGAAAGTACAAGTGATATAGTTGGCCCTATCCAAAGCTCCATTATATGATTAGAAAGGGTCAGTATTTTGCCTTGAAAGAATCTTTAAAATAATAAAGGCAACATGAACTTCTATTTCTCTCTGTTTTACAGTAGTACTGCAAGTCTTGAAAACTTCAGGACAGCTTTGATTTACCAGAAGCCCTGTCTCTTCTCTTTCCTTTCTCCTTTTCCTCCCAATACACACACATTTATTTTATATCGCCTATCTTAAATGTGAATTATTTTCTGTCCTTGGAAAATTAGAAATAATTTTAAGACAGCATAGACAAAAAATATGCAGAAAGTAACATACATTTTGAAGTGTCAAACCACTGATGTTAGTTGATATTGCTCTCGGACAGTCAGCACTCTCCTGGGCTGTATATAACTGAAGTATCCCAGTACTAACTCCATCGAGTGCCAGCACTTCAAATGCATTAGATCTGCAGTAAGAAGAAACATATCCATAAAGGAAGATATGTCAGTTTTCTGAAACTGCCCAATATTTTTCAGGGTTCAAGTGATCTTTACAATCTTTGACAAGTTTTGGGTTTTGACTTTACAAAGTAAAGGAAAGGTAACAGAAAGAAAGATAATAATGGACAGTATCAGGAGCAATACATACAATAAATGCTTTCTCTGTACCAGTATCTATATGCCCTGATCATTTATTTACTAGGGTATAAATATATGTTTACAATTACTGAACTTAGTGTAGCATACTGAGGACATATGCATTAAATTTTTTGAACAACTATAACAAATCCTGAAACCAAAATGACTTTTTTTCTGCATTTCTTGCATTTTGGTTTCATTTACTAAGGATGTATAAGTTGCAAAGAATTGACTTCCCTAGTTTTAATTTCTTGGATTCCTATAATTTTCTATATAAAATTCTAAGCAATGCTTCCTTTAAGCCCCTTTATGACATAGAAAATCTGAAAAATGTACTTAAAATTTCCTTTAAAGCATTTTTCAGTGTAAGGCCCCTTTTCATAATAGCATCTACGTATGCTAATTGCTAATTGCATTTATTCACTTTCTATGCATCTTTTATATAACAACTTTATTCTGCAAATGCCAGTGCTTTCCTCATTGCTTGCAGTAAATTAGGCACCATCCATGTACTGCTGAAATCCCACACATCTGGATGCTGAAATGGGATATCATTATGCATTTTGAACTGTTAGATTTTTTGGTAGGAACAACAGAAAATTAAGTAGTGGCATGGAAGTGCACTGGTTTAGATATCTTTAAAATATGTGTCATGCAATGTTTTCAGCAACAGAACTTCAGAAAGCTCAAATACTACTATAAAAGACAATTATAAATAGTTGAAAGATTGTGCATATGTTTCTTTTGTATATCATTTGGAAAATATTGCTGCTATCTGCTATATTTGTAGTACAGATTATTTATATGCTATATTGGTTTCTTTTCAGAACTAACCCAGAAGAAAATAAGATAATGACTCAAGAAAAATGCTCTATGTGGTTGCAGGGTTTCCCTGTGATTCTCTGATCTAAGGCCAAGTCCAATAATGCTTAGTTTATGATATATGTCAAAATAAGCATTCAAAGTGACACATGGAGGTTACAAGGCATGTTTACTCATGACTTACTGAAAAAATTATTAACCTAACATTTGTCATTCATAGGCAGTTTGATGGTGCACATGAAGACTCCAATCTATATACTTGCTAAAAATGGTATTATAAAGTTCCCATCAAATACAATATTCACAAGACAGTATCCATATATATATACGTATATATACACACCCCTCTGAGATAGGAAAGTTCCATTATCATGTATGTAGACAGTGGAGCATGGAAAAAAACTGAATCTGCTGCCATGAAGTTAACCCATTCACAATGCCTACTTTAGACATCAAATTTAAATATCAAAATTAAAATACATTTAACTGAAGCAGGAAATAGTAAATGCTCTCCACTGAATCCACAGAATGCCTAGGATTCTAACTCATCCAGAGCAGATGCATGAATGAATGCAATGTGAATGCCCTATTCAAGTGGCACAAAGTTATACAAATGGCTGATGAAAGATCACAGAAATAAACTCTTAAGCTAACAACTAATGCACTAGACAATCAACATAAAAACAAAACAAAACAAATTTTATTATAAAAATGAACTAATCTTTTATTGTTTGAAAGCATGATGCTGGCAATACTTCGGATGACACTACAAACTCCAGTTGTCACATCCTTTTCCTTATTAAAATTGGTAATCAGTTATAAAAGCCAGTTGACAGAGTTCTGAACGCTTCAGTCACAGGATATTTGCACAGAATCAAAGAACATGGTGTGAGGGATCCTGAAGGTCCTCTAGTCCAACCTCCTGGCTGACTGGTTTACATTACAATTCTCTTTTCAGCGAGAGGACCAAAACTGGACACAGTATTATAGATGCATGTATTTGAGATGTGGCCTCACAAATGCAAAGCAGAGAAGAATAATCACTTCCTTCAACCTGCATACCATTTTATTACCAATGCAGCCCCATCTGTCTTAGCCTTCATCACTGAGAGTGCTTACAGCTGACCGCTGCTCAATGTGCTGTCCATTAGGATCCCCAAGCCCTTCTGCAGAGCTGCTCCCTAGCCAGTATTGTTGCATGGGCTTATTCTGACCCAGGTGCAGGACTTAGCATGTGTCTTTGCTGAACTTGATGAGATTCCTGTTGGCTCATTCTTTACCTTTTTGAGGTCTCTCTTGATGGCAGTCTTATCTTCAAGAATGTCTACTGCTCCCAATTTGATGCCATTCATGGACTTGATGAGGATGTGCTCTGTCCAACTGAGCAGATTACCAATGAAGATGTTAAACATTACTGGCCCTACTACAGACAGCTGAGGAATAATACTTGTAAACAGCCACCAGATAAACTTTGAACCATTATCCAATGCCCTTTGAGTCTAGCCAGAATTTCATACGTCTTGTAGTCCACTCATCTAGTCCATTGTCCTCAATTTGGCTACAGGGATGCTACAGGAGACTGCAGAAAGTCTTGCAAAAGTTAAGGTAAATAACACCCACTGCTCTCCCCTCATCTACAGAGAGAGTTGTTTCATCATACGAAGCAATCTGGGTGGACAGGCGCAGTCCTGAGCCCCCAGAGTCTCTGTGAGGAACCTGTCAATCTCCTGTTCATCCTCCATGATGCTATGCAGCTGCTCATCTCCTTCATCTCCTCTTCAACTGATAGCTCAACCACCTCCTCCACTGACCCCATTCCTTGTCTCTAGCCAATGTGTCCCTGTAGCCTGTGACCAGGACAACTGCCTCCTCCCTCAGGAGCTCTGTCTGGTTTAAGGCCTCTGATGTGCCATAGGTAGTCACACTGTCTGGTATGGGGGACGGAGACCTGCAGTGCACCACCATCACCACCACCACCACTATGCTGACTTTAGCAGAAAGCTGGTTTTGCCAGAAAGCAGGCCCCTTTGAAGCAAGTGACTGAAACAGAACAGAAAAAGAATAAGCAAAGTTTACAGATGCCAACCAGTAAGTCTGTGCTGGTAAAACAGTGGTTTTGTTCTCAACATACTGAACTTTATTATGATTATTTCTTGCCTTTAATTACAGTAGTTTCCCTCTACAATTCACGTAACATATTGTTCTGTTTTACTCTGTAGTCTGAAAAATATAACATATATACAGAAAAAAGTAAAAGCAAATATGGAAGCTAAAAATAAAAGCTAAATAGAAAACTACTGAATGCTGAATTTTTCTTTTCTTTTTATGTGAAGTAATCAATAAATAACGCAAGCACAAAGACAGCATTGAAATTCAGGAGAAAATAAATCCTGGAGGCTTAAAGATCATGCCTTTCTCCATTTCTTCAAAGCATGGGCGGGGGGAAGAGGCACAAGTATGCGCCTACTCCTTTTAGCTAAGTTTTGTATTTAATACTGAAAAACAGGTTTGAGAGATCTCAAGATGCTATGTAGTCATCTCATCACCACAAAATACGATCAGATACATCTTTTTTGGCTATTTTTTCCCTCTGTGGCTTCAAGATCATTGAAAGACAGAGCTAGAGGAAATTCCCATCTCTTCTACTTTTCCTGTTACTGTACCGATTATTGCAAATAGAACCAGAAATGAATGGACTTCAGTTCAGACAGCCCCCAAAAAGAAAAAAACAGGAAACAGAAATGTAAGCAGTAATCTCTGAGAAAGTTTGTGTGCTGGTGCTTTACTCTCAGTATCATTTCAAATACAGATGGGATGACATTATCAAGAGTTTTACATAACTATTTAAAGTGACCACCAAAGCTCATGAAACTCATCTCTGAATCAAGTAAAAGATAAAGTCCTTCCAAATACAGAAGTCTCCACTTTAATAGATGCATCAACTTTATGGAATTTTTCCCACTTTGCCATGATTGGAAGTATTCTTCACTACAAAGCAGCAATCACCGAATGTATCATGTATAAATAGTCTTACTGAGGAAAGTATCACTTAAACTCCCAGACTGAGAAAATTGAAGGCCTTTTTTTCATCTTGAAAGACTGGAGTTGCATGATTTTCTCCAATGTAGCCTGTTCAAAGACAGCATCATTGTGGCTGTGAAGTGACAATCTGGAGGCAGCCATCCTTCTCCAACATTTAAAATATCTCATCTCTTCCTCAGGTGTGGAAGAAGGATAACAAACATTAATTTTTAGGCATGTGTTTCACACATTAAATGTAAGAGATCATTTTTGCTGATATGTGACTTCTATGGGGAAAAGTACAAACACTTCAGATGCAGAAAAATTTCTGATGAAAAGAGTCTTCTTTTAATATTTCATATTATATTGTTAGTTTCTACAGCTTTCTCTCACTCGACATTTATGTATTTGGACAGCTACTGAATCTGGCCATACTGTCTTTAACTGGACATTGCATGAGTGTGAATAAGAATTTTAGAATGTTTGCTTTTCCTAAACTTTAGGGATTTGGGCCACACTACCCTTACATTTCTTTGTTATTATTTTCAGCCTTTTATCTGTAAATTTTTGTTTGTTTGTTTCTTGTAAGCATAACCACTCAGGAGCATGTGGCACTGTTTTCTATACTCAGTCTATTTATATCCCACTTTCATGGTGAAATGATGGAAGAATCTGCATGCTGCTCTGTTTTGGGGTTTGTTTACTGCATTAATTTCTTTTAATAAAATAACACTGTTTTAGTGAGAGTGGCAGTCAGAATAACAGATAGGCATCGACAGACTTAAATTCAATTCCTGACTTTGACACTTCTTGGTAATTAATAATAACTAATATTAATAAAACTTAAAATGGCCACTGTGAATTTTGCCATATAGAGCCACTAGATTTTCAGTATCTGAATGTGGTATGTGAAACAGTCTGTCCTTTAGATTTATCTCAAAGTTATACGGTATCTCCTTAATAAAAGCCTAGATGGTTGTCTGACAGCAGCTGTTTTATCCAAAGTTTACTAACATGTTGTTACAGACAGATACACTTGATCAGCTTTATATCTTCCCAGGTCCTAACTCAGTCTTCTGCCCTGTTTCTACATATTTTGATGACTGCCTTCAAAGTTTCTTGTGTTTCTTACAGCATTTTCTAGTGGCTTATCTACATTACTCTACGGCTGTCTTGCTAGAATTTCTACTTCTATTTAGGCTTAAGTTTTATGGATTATGGGTGGATATGAATGAAAAATCCTAAGAAAGTACTCTCTGAATCTTTATCCCTTTGAAATTTAAGAAATGAAGGGCTTTAGTACTGTAGCTTTTATATACCCTCATATTTTCAAATAATGATCAAGTTGCTCATACAATTGGGTTATTAGCAGAAACTGTGGAGCTAAAAATAAATGAAGCTATTAAGCATAAACCTGGATTGCATTTTGTGTTTGTTTTAGCTGAACATTTTGCTTCCCATGCTGTCACTTTGCTTTATTTTGTATTAAACTTGGAGTAGTAGAGTAAGATAACTGAAGTGACATAGAAATGATGCTTCTAGAGAAATTTTCTTACTAATTTGCCAGCAGAAGCAACTCCCAGCTGTATCCATCAGGTTTGTAATAATACATGCAGAGAAAAAGGAGAGGGGGGAGGTGGGACGGTTTTAGTATTGATCCGGTCTCTTTCTTACTCTGTTCTTCATGAAGTCATACAAATAGTTACACTGGCACTATGAAGAGGACAGAATAGGGTAAAACAAGCAGCTGAAGGAGAAACAAGAGAGTGGAATGCAGGTATGAGATAATTTAATCGGCTTTGCTGCAGGGAGAAAAGTCTGTGGAATTACAGTCTGTCACACTCAGCATGCTTTATTTGTATGGAAGTAACAGATCAAAGAAAGAGGTGGAGGAGTTTTGCTGGAAAACAGGAGCAGCTTGAATTACTGAAAGCTATATGCAATATCACTGTACTACTGTCGTCTCTTGAGTGCAGCATGTCTAGTAGGGCTGGTCACTGTGGTAGGCTGGAGAACAGGGTGTATGTGTACTTGTGAGCAAGTGTTTTATAATTTCAGTGTAATTATGGTAAGGCATAATTCAAGTGAGACGCATTTCACCCAATTTAGCCATGTTAAATTCTATCGCCTAAGTATATGGATGAGAGGCAACAAACAGAAGTTAGAATGTGGCAAATTACAATCAGATATTAGATTTTTTTTTTTTTTTTTTTTTTTTTTTTTTTTTGCCATGGGGGCAATCAAATACTGACACAGGTGCCAGGATCAAAAACTGCCACAGTGCGCCTGTGGACTCTTCATCCTGGGAAGTGTCCAAGACTTGACAGCACAAGATGTCTGAGCAACATGATCCCATTAGACCTGCAGTGAGCAGGGAGTTGGACTAGATGACCGCCAGGGCCCCTCCAACCTAAATTATTCTATGATTCGATAAGCAAGGCATGCTAAACTCAGGAACAACTTTGTTTTATCATAAGTAAATGCACAAGATAGGTGAGGTGAATCACTCTCTGGAGATATTTATTTCTCTCCATTGACTCCAACATGAGTCCAGGGATTAAGCACATTTGCAGATGAGCAACTATTAGATGTTACAGTCAGATGAGATCAATCTCACTTATTAAGTCCCAATCCCATAAAGATTTTAAGCATGTGAATAGTTCCACAGAACAGTTGGAATGTTGGTTTGCCTTACATTATCGACATGCAGAGCATAATCACATTAACTCAACTTAAAAAAATACAAGAAAATATTACTAAATATGAATTGAAAATGACAAAGAAAAAAGCAGACAAGATTGATTTCATTCATCTTATTGAATGAACTGGCAAAGTAAATACAAGCAAAGGTAAAAAAAAAAGGAACCCTTCAGCTGTATTTTTAAGAAGTCTTAATGCAAGTATTTATATTTTCTTTTAGTCACTTGGATGATACAGAGGCATGTTATTTTCTAATTGGTCTTTCAGCACAATGGGAGTGTGTGGGAGATGTGAAAATTTTAAATAATAAGCCATCCTACTGCATTCCTTGTAGGAAGACTAGATTTATCTTAATGATGCCTTTACAGATGACTTGACAGGTCAATAGCTTCAATCTCTTATATATAACATATAGGTGTCTCTAGTTATTTCCTGACACATAAGATGGCTAACAAAATCTACATATAGATAACAATTATTGGACTGCCTTGCCATTGTAATGCTCGTTCATGTTCAGGTTCAATTTCCTCTCAGGCCCTGTAAGCCTTTCGGTAAGAGGACAGTCTACAGCCCACAACAACTGAATTGTATTCATCAGTGTCATGAATACAGAGAATATCAGGTACATTTTGTTTAAATTATACGCAAATGATTACTTCTTCAAGATTTTCAGCTCTCCACATGATTTAAATATATAGTTTATACGGCATATGAAATTCAGATGTGTTTGGGAGGGAAGAACAGATGTTCATGTGCATGACACACTTAGCAATGTTTCTTTGAAGTCTGCAAACCGTCTGGTTTCAGAAGGAAGACCAATATAGCTTGCTCTTATATTTTTATTATTATTATTATTATTAATAAGCTAACATAGTGCAAATCAGACTTTTTCCATAACACACCTCTGAAAACAGTCATTTCTTGAACAAACAGGTATTTTGAAAAACAAAAGCAATAAAGCTCAGTAATGAGCACTACGACTACTCACTTCAACATACTCAGCTCACTTGACTTATTTCTTTCCTACTTTGATGCCCAAGTTAGTGGAAAGCAAGCAGGTCTGCCACTGAAACCCAAGGCTATTTATCCAGAGGCATTTATTGAAGACATCTGGGGGCAGAGTCTTGCTGAAATAATCCTAGTGGATTAGAATTTAGTATGTTGTCAGCAAGCAGAAGAAAAGGCAAAATAAGTCTCACCACCTCCAGAAAGAAAAAGAAGTAATAATTCTTTGAGCTCAGTGGTAATATTAATATGAACAATCTTCTGACAGTATTAATCTCTTTATTTTGGGGGGTGGGGATAGGAAGATTTCTTTTGCCTTTTCTTCTGCTTCCTAACAATTTGCCTTTCTGTGATCTAGGATTCTGTACTCTAAGGGATGCTATTTAGTAGAAGAAGCACAAATGAAGAGATGTGCAACATGTAACCATTGGGGATAAGGGGAAGTTCTTCCTGAATACATGGATTCTGAAAAGGATGAGGATGCTTCATTTTTGCTTGTGGCACACTTAATTGCAGTATAGATTTTAAAGCTAGAATTCAGCTAACCATTGAAGATTCAAAAAATAAGCCAGTTTACTTCTCTTGCTATGCTGCCGAACAAATTAAAGGCATGTATATGAGCTGTAAAGAGCATGTAAATACACTGCTCTACACTGCAAAGAAACAGCAATTTCCTTAATTTTCATGTCATTGATTTTTTGATACATTTTTAGACTACAAATATCTGGCATCCTAAAGGATGTCTAACTTCTGGCTTAGACATTCTACTTCACTTGCTGCATAAGGAACAGGTACTAAAATGCTGAGAATCAGTACTCAGCGCTGATCTCTAATTCTGTGTGGCACAGTTCCTGTCTAGCTTTTCTTTCCTGCCTATATCTTGATTTTTCCCTGAGTTAGCAGCTCATTTTAGTCAAGGGTATGTCTGTCTCTCACTGTGGAGAGATCTGCAGAATGCCTAGCCACTTCTTGGATATCTCTTTGTTTCTATTCTGCTGAGCAGACTTTATTCTGTAGCCTGCATTTACTTGATTCCTGACAATTGATTTCCAAAATATCTTGCTGCTTGAACAGAACTGTGACAAACTTTAATCTTCCTTAAGGATCAAACTGCCCTGTTACAACATTTACAATCCCTGATGTCATCTCCCTGCACTTTGTACTGTTAGGCTGCATCCCATTTCCATTAGTTCCATCTTTTTATAAGAATATAGTGCTCCTTTTCTGTACCGATGATGCTGATTCTGTGTCACCAGTGAGCTTGATTAGTGTAGTTCTATGTTCTGCATCAACAGCAGCCAAGTTAGTTCTTAAGGCACTCTATTAATAGTATCTCTCCAAATCAATAGTTTCTTTTTCACTACAAATTACTCCCATCTTTTCCGTTTACCAGATGTTACTGTCTGCCATAGTTTCCTGCCCTACTGCCCCCTTTTCTTGAATTAGATTCCAGTTTGGCTGTGGTATTTTTCATTTACATACTCACTCTTTGCTCAATTCCTTCACCTTCCTTATCTCAAAATGGTTTGCTTAATTTCTTACTGTCCTATTTATTTACCTAATTAAAGGCATTTTGTTAACCCACTGAAGTGTTAAAATGGGAAATAGAAGACTTAAGAAAAATTATCTATCTTAAAAACCCAGTGAGCCAATTATAAAAACAAAACAAAACAAAAAACACAATACACTGCAATAATTATAATGACCAGAATATCAAGAAATAGAAAATAACACCAAAACCTAATTAAGCTGTTTTTGTAATTGGGATCATAGCTACACAGACTCATAGCCACTGTGCCTACGTTACTTCCAGTCCACACATTTCTTGAATTTAGCTTCCATCTGCTTCCAAATGAGTTTGTTTTTTTTTTTTTCAGACTCTAAACTCATAATGTTTGAGAGGTTATAGATACACAATATTCACTTCTTAAGACTCTGCATACTTTGGGTAAGAAAGACATTGATCTCAGTATTTCACTGCCAAACTTCTATTACAATTAGTGACCAACTCTATCCCTAATGTTTCCATCAACAAGTAGCAATTAACAGTATTCGCAAGAACAGAATTTTCACAGTATATATTACTGTAAAATTTACACAGAAAACAGGACATTTAAGACACTTATGGGTTGATGAGAACTTTAGGATGATAAAAGCAGTGGTGCCTTATTATAAAAACAAGCAAATAAAAAAGTTATTGATTTAGTAAGTTACCAAAAGGAGTACACCAATCTACATGCATTCAGATAAACTTCAATCATACCAACAATCCGAAATATACTAATTAGGGGTGACTTGGGTAGTTACTATTTCTTGCCCATACTCACACTCTCTGAAGACATAGCTGGAAAAATCCTGCACCGAGAAGAGAAGAGATCTACTACATTTCTTACCTCTTCTTTAGGTATCCTGGGACTGTTTTTCTTCTGTTTTTGTTTTGTAATGGGGCAAACACACTTCATGGACTTGCCCTTTGCAGTATTTCTGATTATTACTCTTTGAGTATAAAAAAGGAAAAAAGTCCTTCCTATTCTCTCTGGTTTCCGTTAATACCTATGGTGCTAACAAAATCTAATATATGTGAAAAAAGGTACTCTTTGGCACTAAGTAAAAAGACTTAAGACTTCATGAGAAAAATCAAATGAAAAATCAAGTGAAATGAAAAGTCAAAGGTAAGTCCTTTTCCTTATAGTGAAGAATAGAATAACAATCAAACATATAGGTTTTCCTGGCCATCTGATGACATAAGAGCTAAAAGTATGCATTTTCGTGCCAAAGTTACTGGAAAGCTCAGAGGAAGTACCAAGCTATTTAAAATGTGTAGTTTAACCACAAAGGAAATGATATAACCTAATCTGATTAGCTTAGATTAGAACTGATCTAATATCACACTAAAGTTATATTATAGTCTAACAGACAACTCTAGCTTATAAAATGTTTCTAATCCAAAAAAGGGTCAAAGACATTCAGCAAGATGCTTACATGCTATACGCTGACATACTCAGTATTTTTTAAAGGCAACAAAAAGATACCCTTCAGTAACATATCAGACTCTGTTTGACCTTATGACAAGCAATCTCTTTTTTGTTCATAAGGTTGTCTGAAGGCTGGAGATTATTTACAACACTGGAGAAGGAAAGCTGAAAATTATGATGGCCAAGGAAAGAAAAGTGAATGAGGTCATCCAAACTGGCTGGCAGCAGCTTTCCACCTCAGAACAACAAGAATAGTTGGGCTTACACTGTACAAAACCACGTATTAAAACAAGCCACAGCAATTAAGCAATTGATTTTAATAACAAAAGAATGCTAAGTCTGCTGTGGCTATCTGCAAGAATCTCAGAGGTGAAAAAGATGGTTTTCCATTTGGGAAAGAAGGACTGAAGAATGCAGTGTGTGTTACATGGCTGAGTGGACAGACAGCAAGATACTCATACAGGCTTTAATAACCTTTTCCAAACCATAACATTTTGCACAGTTGCAAGTAAATTCCTAAAGCAAGCAGTACATAGACCATTCTGATACAGAGAATGATACAGATCACTCTTTCTAAGTTTAATTGATGTAAAGAGCAGGGAAAAAGGCCCTTCACACAGGTCACCCAGTAGAAGAGAAAGCACACAGCTGCGTATGTGATACTACAGAAAACAGTTCCAATAGTTCAATGATATGGACTTAAAAACAAGAGTGGCTGTTCCAGTGCCAGTGCACCTTCTTAAGATCAACTGAGATAATCCTATATATTATCCCAAGGATAATATATAAAGTAGTATATAAAAAGAAATATATAAAGAAGCATTACAGCAAAACAAAGCCATGACAGAGAACAGGAGGGATTCAGAAAGTAGCAAGGATGACATATAGATTCATAAACTCATTTAATACTGAAAAAGTAGGCATGCTGTTTACCTAATGTATGCAGACAGACTCTAAATAAATATTCAGAGAATGGCAAAAAAAGCAAATTGGTCAGCTAGACCCATGATACATTCAAGGAAATTGGCACAGACTCATTCAAATGAATTTAGATTGATGGCTGAAATGTGAAAGGGAGTCAAGATATGCAGATATGGTTGAAAGAAGGGATTTGATGTTACCATTTATACTTCTAGTTGTTTATAGGTTTCATTTCATGCAAGGCAGACATTTGATTATATAAAGTAAGTACTGAAGACAAATGCTGGAATTTATGCTTACACAAACATGGAGAAATGTAAAAGAAAGTAATATGTGGGATAATAGTAAGAATATAAGCATGTATTTCAGAGGAGGAGAGAATAGGTAAGAGCAGTCTGGTACCCCTCATGTAAGAATACAACATTGGTAAGAACATGGGACTGGCCTCATCAGCAATTACTCCCAAGGTAGTATTCCTTTAATGCTCACATGGATACTCCTGCAGGATTACCAAAAATAAAAAGCAGCAGGGTGCATATCAGTAGAAGTATCATGTGATAGTGATAGGCTCTAAGGAATGATTCCAACTTCCTGTATTGTTTAAAAGAAAAGGCAAAAGAACAGTAATAGTGGAATGCTGTGTACAGAAAGTATATATTGGAGTCAGATGCATCACAAGAGACTGTATCTATCTGAGGCTGAGGCTGAAAGCACTAGAATTCTAATTCCTTACATGAAAAATACTTAGAAGGTGTTTTATTTCAAGGCAATCTCAAAATGCATATATTGCTGACATTTTCTGAATTGGAATCCATTCAGATTGCTCCAATTAATGGACAGAGTGCACAGAATAGGAGTGAAACTGCTTCTAACTAGCAGGGTAGTAACTGAACTCAGTCGTTTAAATGTTTAAATTTCTTTCCACTTATCCTTTAAGTGCAATAACATTGATCATTAGAGTTGATGCCTAAATATGCATGCAGAGATTTGTTCATTTAACCCACAGGAGAACTTCTAAGCCTTGTTGTGATATATTTATTTTGGAATGTATAGAGGCCTGTTATAGATTTGGAAGAATGACCATGTGAACTTCACAGCTGAAGGAGGGAGAAAGAAAGCGGTGGAGGAAGTGATGAGAGACTTAGCAGAGAATAGAATTAAGAGCTAACACAAAGACTGGGGAAGAACCTAGAACTCTCCTGGACAGATTACTATTATTTGATTTGTGATGCTTTAACGCAAAGTCTGGGAGAGGAGCTGCCACCTGATTCAGGTGACAGTATACACTTTTGCTTTCACATCTTTTTGTTAGTCCAGCAAAATCAGCTCTTCTATCCTATTCCACAGATGCTTTATAAACCATTGCTTAGGTCTCTGAGATGCAAGATTTTATGATCGAAAATACTACTTTTTGTACCCTGTACTTTATAAAACTCTGTTACAGTCAATATGAGTTTCTATATGACAATGGTATGTAGCACAGTCACAAGAATTGTGAGATATCTCATTATTTTTTAAAAAAAGGTGTTAACTGACAATATCAAAACTTGGGAATATGGAATATAGGAGTATTCTCTTATAGAGCTATGGAGTGAAATGTAATACCTTAAAAACTAATTCAAGTAAAGCCAAGCTTAACCTCTGAACTATCTGCTGATGGTAACCGAACTCCCAAGATAAAATGGATTATGGAAACATATTTTATGGAGCTATGTTTACTATACTTTTTACTTTGTCATTGGTAATCACCAAGCATGCCATTAACCTCAAGGGAAGATGACCGGCATATACATATATCTTTTATGATAAAAACTAAAGATTTTCATAACGCAAAGAATTCTTGCACAGCCAATGCTCCAGAGCAAAATATTAGGTCCAGCTAACTAACCCAGTGCTTCCCTTTTTAGATTACAAACCTTAATTTATCTGTTCCAGCTTTGTACCTCGAGATGTGAGCCATCGACAGAGGAACTGATAAGGTGTCTAGCCAGCGCTTCTCGTATTTTGGTTCATTAGCTATGGGTGAAGAAGGTGATGATGGAGCCTGTACAAAACAAATGAGAATCAGTAAGCACAGTCTATCAGACAATATAGTGCATAAAGCAAGAATATGCATTTCTGGCTGTGCTTGTGTTGGAAGTGAATAATATATAGCAATAGAACTATTCAAGAAACTCAGGATCTAGTAGAAAAATGTTAAAAAGTATTTGTGTAAAAAAGAACACTGGACATCTTGATACTATACTTGTGATTTGATTTCAGTATTTCAGTAATTTTAATTTTAGTATATATATGTAAAGACTACAGTAGTCATGCAGAATACTGGTTTCTTATTTACGCATTGTGACTTTTATCCATAGCATTATTTAATAACAGATTGCAAATCCTGAGTTTCATATGATCACTAACCATCTACAGACTGATGAATTTAAAAATTTTATCTTTGAAGTTTTCCTCCAAGTATTTCTTCTAGTAAAGATTGCTGGCATTATTTAAGCAGTAAAAGATGTCCAGATCTCAGAACAGTGAAAATAAATATGTAGCTGTATGACCTACTTAGTTCATGTTATGAGAACAAACAAAATAATATAACATTAAATTAAATGTGTGCAAATGCCATTGCAAATGAAGTTAGGGGAATTAGACTGGACATACTGTCATTGATAAAAGGCTCTAGCCAAACCTAAAGTAGAGATTATATGGAGATTGTTCAGCCTCCTAATATATATTGCCTCTTATGTATCACACCTAATTATTTAATTAGTTCCTGAAGGCACCACAGAATGAAACATGATTAAAAGAAAGTATTTTTTAGATTGTTAAAGGTGTAACAGAACCACTAACACTAATATATATATGCAGTGGTATATATATGTATATATATGTAGTTTGTTCTTTATGACATAATGTCCAGAGGTTTACACCATTTGTAAAAACAGAGGTTTACACCAGTGAAAGTACAGAAATATGCCCAAATTTAGAAGGAAATGGTGGCAATTGGTTTTGGTTGCAATTCAATTGATTTGAAAATTGTGTTTACAGGCAAAAATCAATTAAATTAGAAACAGCTGAGTCACTGCTGGAATTCATTGTTCAGAATACCACTCAGGATTTATGATCATGATTATGTACTGCAAAATGGGAATTATTAAATGGGAACAATAGAACAGCAAGGAGCTTCTTACAGAGTGCATAAAAATGATAACTTGGAAAGTTTTCATTGGTACTTTTATCTCCTCACTATCATGACATCTGAGCATTGCACTCTTTTATAAAGATAGGAATACTATTTACAGAGAAGCAGCTGAGACAGATTCATAGACACAGCTATTAAGGTCAAAACTAGGCATCTATGTTCTCTGACTCTGAACCAAAATTACTTATCCCAGGTTGTAAAGAGAATTTTCTAGTACAGAATGTAGTTGAAAGCTGGCTATTTTAAAAAAAGGTCACAAATATGCACTGAGTAGTACGTACAAAAGCAGATAAACTACAGGATGACCTGGCTTCAGCTCTGTTAAGTCCTGGTGTTCAAAGGCCATAAAACTTAACTCAAAATAAAGCATATTCTGAGAATTGTTTTATTTCTAGTTCTTTTTCTTGCTCATAAGGTTTTAGGGTTAACATTTTTTCCTAAAGCTCTTATAGTCAGCAAGGGCTGATCTTTCTATTTATTTCTTTAAATAAATCAGAATAGTGAGTTTCATATTCTAACAGGACCACTGAGAATTAGTGACTGAGGAACGCATTCTAGTAAATGAAAAATTCGTAATGAAATTGCCAGAATTGGTAATACTAAAATATCTCCTAGGCTTCAAACTGTTTGGGGAAAAGAATTTCATTTAGAGTATTTGCAAAGTACCTAGGAAAATCCAGCTTTCATCTGATTGAGATCTCCTGGTGTTGTTGCAGTATGAATATTTAATAATAAAGTTCATAGACTAATTCTAGTCCGTACAATTAGCCTCAAAAGGCTAAGGTGTCTCCAGAGCTTTGTATAAATTTTATAAGATCATAGTGAAGAATCTGTTGCATATTTTTGAATTCTGTACAAATGATTTTGTGACATAACCTCATGCAATCCGAAGTTGAAAATATCAACATAATTTAAAGTGCCTATCTGGAAACTGAAATGTCTAAGCATAAACCTGAAGGTAGTTTATTACAGTCAAACATAAATGCTTGAATACAATCACTGAATTTATATCCAGGAATCAGAAAGTAAAGAAGTACCACAATTTCTGAAGCATCCTCACCTATTTTTCCATTCCCCTCCACTCTCTAGATATGGATCAGATCTAGATAATCTAAACTTAAAAGCCTGTCTGTAATGACAAGGAATAGGGAAAGGATACAAAGGGGTCAAGCTGGTGACATTCTCAAATGTCTACTTCGTACTAAAACACATTCTACTACCCAGTTTATGTTGGAGCACAGAGTAGAGCCTGACCCCTCCTTCTTAAGAGAAAAAGAGGGCATACACATGGCCATAGGCCACCATGCAAAAAGTAAACTCTGTCATAGGACCAACACTTCATTTTGTTCAGCTTGTCCTGTAACCTATTACACTTCAATTTGACACTCATCCTTTGATTTTATCCCTTCAAAATTAGTGAACACATAGATAAACATAACAAACTGGGGAAGAATCAAGTCAACACAACTTTTGCAAACAGAGGTCACGTCTCACAAATCTTTCAGAGTTGTCCAAAGCAGTCAACTAATATGAGAGAACCACTTGGTAAGGCACACTTGGATTTCCAAAAATCATTTGTCCCACACAAAGATTCTTAGCTAATTTGCTATGAAATAAGGCAAGATAAATACAGATAAATAATTACCTAAAATATAGCAAAATATAGCAAACAAAACACAGCAATTAATAACCATTTTTCACTGTGGAGGGGCATTATCAGGCTCCCACAGACAACTGTGGCCCAACCTATGCATATTGATGAATGAACTGGACAAGGTGGTGAATGCTGGACTGACCAAGTTTACTAAGCATACCAAGTAATGAAGAACAATAAAAAGAAAATCAAAATGAAAATAAAGAATCTCATGATATTTAATATTTCTCCAGTCAAGAGATAAAATGACAGACAAAATTATTGTAAACAAATACTTGAGAAAAGACAACATTAACTTTCCATATGCTGTGGTAGGATATGAACAGGTGATTACTGCTCAGCAAAAAGATCTTGCTCTTGTGGGAAAAACAAATGTTGAAAGGTATGGAATGGCTTCCATGAAAATGAGTAAGTAAACAAAGATTCATTAGACTAGAAAAGAAACTGCTGAGGGGGGTGTATGGCAAAGATTTATAAAGCCACAAAAAATGCAAAGAAAGTGAGTAGGAAGCAATAGTTCACTGAGTCTTTTAATATAAGAAGCAGAGATATCAAATAGAGGTAAAATGCAACAGGGTAAAAACAAAAAAAGGATGTATGTCTCCACATAACATAGAGTGAGGCTGTGAAACTTTCATCCACAAAGTTGTAGGTGCTAAAAGTTTATATGTGGTCAAGAAATACAAATATATGGAATCAAAATCCAAATAGGGCTGCTAAATGCAAAGATACAAACTCCAGCTCAGGAAGTCCCTATGCCAGAAATCACTGGAGGTGTAGAGAATATACCATAGAAATAACACTATATATTTCCTCTGGTCTTGTATTTTGTCAAGAGCATGTTTTGAGGACAAAGTCCAGTGTGCCGAGCTGGCTGCCCTTCAAGCCTTCTGTCTACTAAACAGCTGCTGCTCATGTTGCAACCCTCCACATCACCCTTCCAAAGCACTAAAAAAAATAGCTGTTTAGGGATCACCTCTGCAATCACATCTTTTATCCTCTGGTCCATTTCACACCTTTGACTTTCTGCTGAGACCACCAACAATGCTGCCAATTAATGCCATTTTGTTTGTAACACCTGTCCATTAGGAAATGGATTGAGCAGAAAAATCTCATTTTTGACAGAACACTGAACAAGAATCAGTTTGTAATGACACATAATCACTACCCACCTGGGACAGATGTGAGCTGCTGACCTGGAGGAGGGAACGATTCTGTATCCCATTAGCAATCACTGACCTATGAAGGACAATTTAGATGACAGCTTTGTTGTTTTTTTAAACATATTCTATAACAACTCATTATGGGTCAACCAAGAAGTCTTTCCATAAATAGAATAAAACATCCTCTGTTAAGTGGGAGCCTTAATTAGATATGTCTCTATGATCAACCTTCCACTATCAGAACATAGGAAGGGAGAAAATAGGATTGCAGCTGGCTGTGGCTGTCAACTTTTCATCTTGTTGTGATATACGATTTGCAGAGAGTGGGCAATCAGTTGTTTTACCTTGCTTTTTTTTAAACTGCCACTGATTCTAAATCTCTACAGGGGAAATATCATGTTATTGGAGGAAAGTATTTCTGAATCTTCCCTAGTAATTTAATTTGCAATTTCTCTTACGGCTGCCCCTTGAAACGGTGATTTTCTAGGTTGACACAGCTCTTTCTTTAAACACAGGCTTCAGACAGGTTGAAGCTGAGTTAAGCCAGTTTTGGGAGCAGAAAATACTCAGGGTCATGCTACTCAGTGTGCTTAAGCTTGCACTTAAATATGCTCTTTACTTCATACTGCAAATATAATCTGTTTTGCAGGAAGGCAGGTCTTGCAAAGTCTTTATAGTGGATGAAGATGAAGGAATACACCTGGAATAGCAAGGTATCTATTGCAAGCATTGTCATAGCACAACTGGGCAAAAAAACAGAGGCAACAATTATTGGTAGGGTTTATTCTTAGAAGACTAAACTGACTAGCATCAAGTATTTGTTCCCTTTAAAGAAGCTATCTTTCTTTCTTTACTACCATGATGCCTTGCTCTGCTGTCACCACCTTTAAGAAAGAAAGTGAGGGCAGAACCTTTTTTTTAGCAATATCTGAGCTTTCAATGGTCTCTTGCAGTGTATGACAGTAAGGATGATAGGACAAGTCAAGGATTCAAGGCTTTCTCATTCCAAGCAATGCAATCTTACTTCTGGTGGCAAATTTTAATTGAAAAAAGGTTCTAGGAACCTCACTTCCACTTTCTGGAATGCTTCCATTTCCAGATATTCCTGATAACTGAATGCCCATCAACCTCCTGTTTTGATAGGCTCTGGCAAACTGGAGATATTTGAAGCAATTTCTGCTGCTGTTGCAGAATCCTACTGGAAGGATGTGGGCAAGAAATAGCTAGGAAGATGTGATTCTTTTGGGGGTACTCTGAGTTCCTTATCACTTCTTCTCAACCTGCTAATGTGTTTGGCTGGTACTGGTTTGTTCCTCCTATCAATGATGTTTCTCCACTGAGGATGGTAAAGGCATAAACCGATTTCCCAAAATGTGCCTTTTGGATATACCCAGCATTTACTACTCAGTAAATATTTGAATGGAATACAAAACAAAACATTAGCAATGAAAGCAATGTTCAAAAATAAAATTACAGGTTTAAAAATTTAATAAGTTGGGTTTAAAAATTTATCATGTGTAAGAAGATTTGTTTTACATAATGTGGCCAGTTATTAATGTAACCGGTGGAAATGATTTCACAAAAGGCTTGTGTTCTGTAAGATTTCAATCTTCTATCAAAATCCCTTGATTTTTGCAATTACTTGCTAACTTGCATGTTTGCAGGTTTCAAAAGACTGGCAAGATATACACTTACAACTTTCAAGGAAACTTGGATCAAATACATATGGGCAGCTAAATTCTTATATTGAAACTTAACTTTCAATGAAGTTATTGTTTTGGTGAAGACTGACAGGTAAAACTATCTACAAGAAAATGATTAAGAATCAAGTGGGATACCCACTAGGAAAAATTACAGCCTAATTTTTGTGACTTCCTCTTGCCTTCTGTAAGATCTTTATCGATAATTCAGAATTCATCCATTTTTTGTTTTAGAGAATTTATCTTTCAAAGCATATTATTCAACTCTTGAACTTGTTCTGTAAAAGTGTTTTTTCTATCAAGAACATGCATATGGAAGAGCATGACTAATACCAGATTACTGCCTGCTGTTGACACTGGATAAAATAAGAGGTTATGAGGATGATATTATTTATCTTCTAAGGCATTTTTTTGCTATTTACTGTTTAGTAAGCATTATTGAAAAGTTCTGAGCAGAAAAACAAATCTTTCTCTATAAAATATGTATATGAAAATGTTAGTGACATTAATACAACATTTGATAATACCACATTTGAAATTTATAAACGGAAACTATAGTGAAACTATAAACTTAACCCTGAGACTGAAGTGCCGAAAAGTGCCCTTATGTTCAATACTTTCATTTTCTAAAGCTATAACTGAAAACATTGGACAATCACTTTTGATGGATTTAGTAAAACTTTGAGTGTAGTAAATTTAACTTTCTTGCATCTTTACATCTCTACAAACCTCCATTACCAGTTATATTACAGCATACTCAAAAGAAAGCTTTCAATGTAACAAGCTTTTCAAAGTAGGCTGATTTGTCTTACAGTTAATCTGGAGGAGGGGCTTTAGCATTTTATAATTTCCAATGAGATTGTACAAGTCTTTGAATATGCTCAAATACATTAGTTCTGATTAGTAAAACTGTGTTCAGGGGTTTGTTCAATGTAGACTGATAACTAAAATTGGAAGTGGAGTGGCAGAACTTGAGAAGTTGGAAAGCTCATCCTGTATAGTCTAAAAGCCTCAGATCCAGCCAACACCCTGTGAAGCTGCACCACTCTAAATGAGGCTATAATTTCATGTAATTTTCACTTTCTAAGGCCTGCATATTCTAGCATCATTGCCAAAACAATGCAGCACTTCCACCCTCTGCACAAACACCATTTGTACAATTACGTGAAGAAGTTTTTGCCAGCTTAGTTATTAACCTAGATCAATTCCCCAATCTAGTTCACTGCAGAAGCATGAAAAGGTACACAGGAGGCATAGATGAGAATTACTAGTTTAGGGGAAGGTAGAATTTCTTTCACTACTATTGCTGGCTAATGCAAACTTAAACGTACACAAAGCTATGGCCTTAGCATGCAGTGTCATGATCAGCTTAAGCTGATATAAAATCATGCTGGTGCTGATGGCAGTTATTCTAACCTTCTGGTCTTTGTCTCAGGCATGTTTCCTTGTTACATTTCTTGCAACAGCACCAGAAACCACACAACTCACAATGAATTGAATGAACTCTCTCTCTTCAGCTCTCAGTCAGGTCAGTGACTGAAATACGTGTATATACATATATATGTATATATGTATACCCATATATATAGGTAGGATTAGTTTCCAGTGGAACAGTGAACTGATCTGATCAATGTATGGCTGAACATTACTGATTCTTGGGAAAGAGAGGAAGCAGAGGCTGGGGACAAGTCGGAGAAGAAATTAAGACTGTTCCATCTAGCAGTAGCGGAGTCTTACATTAGCTTACATTAATCATGGAACAGCAAAATTACAAATGTTCAACGAGGAGCAGGGACATGACTTGAAACTCTTGTGATGCCCAGCTAATGAAACACACTTTTGAGATAGCTGCTGTAAACAGGAGTCAATCAGAGTGTTAGACTAGTCTCAAAATTCAGTTAATGATGATATCAAAATACCTATGCATTCCTTTGATGCAGCATCAATTCAGCGGAGGGTTGGTGTTTATTTATTTTTAATGGAATGCTTAGATGCAAGTGCACAATTCTGTGACAGCTTTAAAACGACAGTAATTATGTGGTAAAGCATGCATCACCAAATCATTTAGTAGATAAAGGCTTCTATACAGGAAACAAGGTCTTCCAGATGAAATAACAATTTGGAAAAGTAATTTGAGGTCTTTAAAATTCAGTGAAAGCAGCAACTTTTAATTACACAGCTCTATTCTACATTATTTTAATCGGCAGACATTGTTTAATTAAATTGGAAGAATGTGAAACAGCATGTGAAACAAGATATTGCCCCCTCTCTTTCTGTCACAGGAAAAAACATTTTGATTTGATTCTAAGGCTATCTCACCTGTATGCGTTTGAAATTTAATGGCTGCTCTCACAGACTTTTAATGTTTTTTTAATTTAATGGTTGCTCTTGCAGACACTGAACACCTATATGCGGTGTTTACATGAGAGTCTGTATATCAGTATGTGTTAGTGGCTTACGCTGCCCTGTTCACTGCAGTAGCTATGCATTTAAATCAGTTGGATTAGTAATTCTGCTACTAGTGAGGCACAAACTAAAAACCTTTCAATTATATGAATTTCTCCAGAAGTGATTTACAATGGAAATATTAATGAATATTTCATTATATTTGTGCTGCCAGGTACTATTACATTATTTTTTGTAATGACTCAGTAAAGTAAAAGCCTAAGATATTTTTTGAGAATAGACTATTTGACAGAATCTTGCACCTTTTTCTTTAATTTGTTTCCCTCAGGCTAGTATCTAATTGGTTCCTGACTAACCTCAATGACCTTGCCTGGAATGCCTTTCTAGATATATTCTTGGGGGGGGGGGGGGGGGAGGAAGGGGGGAGATGGGGACGGTCATGGGGAGACAGAGTAATTTATATTTAATTTCAGCACAAAAAGCAGAAAGTAATTGTGCCGCTCCTCAAATTATAACTGCACTCAGAAATCAAAACATTATGTTGTAGGTATATAAGGAATAGAACAGTAAAGAAAAAAATGTTGAGATTAATATGAAATTATATTATAAATGTGAGTATATCCAAACTTCAGCTATTGCAGACAATTTTGCAGACAATACAAGGGTAAAGAAAATAAGCCCAGTGATATGAGAAAGGATAAAAAAGCTCTAAGTAATAAACTAAGCTTTATTTATCTTCTAAGCCATTTCCTTTGTGCTACTGATGAAAAGTAAAATGAAATAAAATTGTAAGAAATATGAAAACAACTTATTCACAACAGGAAAGAGCTGTTTATGGGAAAAATTTGTAGAAATAATAAATGAAAACAGAATAGCTACAAAATGCAACTCAAGTTATTGTTTTCCGCTTGGCATTTTAGTTCCGTAGTTTCACTGCTGCACTTCTTTGTTATGCTTATGGCTAGAAGTCTCAACAAAGACTACACAAAGCCAGAACCTTTCATCTGACCTTTCTTGGTCTGATTTCTTTTCCAATGGGAACAGAACAAGGCCAGTCCTACTTAAAAAATGTAAACCTTCCTCTTGGACAGTATGTGAACATTGGATCAATTTTCAGAGTTTTAACTGAATTTTTCCTACTAGTATTAGATATCATAAAATAATAAATATTGCTCAGTGTTTACTTATTTAGCAGCTAATAAGACCTTTGCAATTCCGTATTGCCATTCACCAGACGTTGCTAAGGCTCTAAGTTTAAAAAAAAATCATAAAACATATTTGAATTAAACTTCAATGGTAAATTAAAAAGTGTTTAATTTCTGTGCAGAAGAAATGACAAACAACCATCAGTTTCAACACCAGAAGAAATATGTCTGGTGAAAGAATTAACAGAATTGACTATGGGGATCAATGCAACTAAAAGATAAGACTTTTAAAGATACGATTTACTCATTTCAATAATGTCAGAGTGAAAGTCCCAATCAACTCTAATCCGAATTAGAGACATACAGTGTTTTTGAACAACTAAATCTAAACTAAACAATTTTCTTACTCAATATCAAAATAATTTCATATACAATTCTATATTAGTAGAGTAAGAAGGCATTAATTAATTGTCTTTTTCCAGCCTATTTTTCTACTGCTACTATTCCTGAAAGGTGTAATCAGAACAGAAAATTCAAGATTATTTTTCCCTGTATGCAGAAAAGAGACAGCCATTTCAAATTTATTCATGAAGTAAAAGGAGTGCACTTATTTGCAGTGTATTTATCTCATTTCATATAGGTCCACAGCCCAGCAGCAGTCCAAAATATTTAAGTGTACCTAGCTATGCTCATCTATTGTAACACTTTTCTTTTCTGTTCAGCAGATATTGATGACTACTTTCATGACAGGAACCAGCACTGTCCTTCTAAGTAAGGGAACTATTCTTTGTATTTGTTACATTTTATACACATACATTACTAAATGATGCAGTGTAAATTGAAAGTCAATTTAAAGCTTCAAGATCTATACCTATAATGCTTTCATTCTCAGTGAGAAAATCATGGACTTTCAGATCAAGGAATGGCTGAGTCTACTGGCATCACATGCTAAACCATTCTAATAGAAAAAGTATTGATCTGAAATCTTGAAACTTCTCCAAAGTGAGCTACAGGATGGTAAAAATGGAGAATAAAATAAAACTTCAGAATGATAAATAGTGTGTTTATACTGAATTGGAAGATGCCATATAAGCAATCAAAAAATAAAACCATTGAAGCTTTTAGATGTAGGGCAGCAACTGGATCTCAACTCAATAGCCCGATCACTTACTAAAAGTATCCGTCAGCATAGCTTTTACTCTGCATGGGGGTGTCCATCCCCTTTCTTGGAGCCTTTTCCTTTTTTGCCTTTTACGGGCTTGACTGAGCCATACCTTTATCTCTCTCTGAAAACAGGATCTTGCATAGCAAATTAAACATTTAGCATCTTACAGGTCCCATCAGCTGGGCATTTGTATTTTTAATTTTTTATAAGCTGTAGCAGGTGATGAAGTAGACAATGTCTTTCTTAATGCAAAACATTTTAATTTAATAGATGAAACAAAGTAACTAAGGAAAAAAGATTTTAAAGCAATTTAGAAAATCCTAAATGCTTATTTAGTTTCATCTAACCAACCAAAGTCATCATACACTTTATAAAAATGTAATTAGCATTCTTAAATTACATGAACACACAGAAAATCATGGTCTACTTTGGTCTCAGTTCACTTATCAGAATACCACTTTTAGACCATTTACCTTATCTCGAGGAAGCTGGATTTTCAAACAAATGAAAAATGACCACATTCTCCCCATGTGCCTGGCAACTATCCTACTGAATAATAATAATTCAATGGTATTTTTATTGTACCTTCATTATATGTCTTTATTAAAAGTTATTTCAGACTTTTTCTTTCTCTTGAGTGGGCCGGCCTGGAAATCTAGGGCATCTGGACAGCAAGAAAAATATCCATATTGTATTTTCCCCATTGTTTTGTAGTTAGAATCATGGAGGTACATGACCTGTAATCACCGGCCTTGAGGCCAGCTCCTCCTTTAGCACTAAGGACTAGGTGCTTCTAGATGCTAGAGCTGATGGTAGCACAAGCTACCCCTTCCTGTATCCACAGTAGTTGGCTAGATAAAATATAGACTCTTTTGCTTTATTTCACTTCTAGGCCATAGTGTCTGGTGCTTAGGCATAGCTTCCCATGTGAGTTTATGTCAAACTTCAGAAAAAGAGAGTAAGTTCTGTATAAAAACAAATTCGTTCCTAAGTATTCTCCTTTCTTTGCTTTCTGTTTTTCTGCCTGTATTTCAAGCTTACTCAGTCTTTTGTGTGCTACCTTGTAAACTGCAACTCTAAATTAATCTTTTACAAATTTAAGCATCTCCAGCCACTTATTTATACTTTTATAATGTGTAGAATTCAAAATGTGTAATTCCCAAAGTACAGTCATAATAATTTTTGTAAGTTATTATGGAACACTCATGTTGGTACTTAAAAGGCATTAATTTACTAAAACATGCTAATGCAATCACATGCAATCCTCTGACCATAGCCCTCTTCTTATAACATATGCTCTTTGCAAAATGGATTACTTGCAGAGCACCTGGTACACAGGCATTCTTCAGGCACTGCAGAGTGATGGACCCTGATGACTGACTGGGGTTCTTTGGTAAGACAATAACACAACCGAAAGGAAATAATTAACTGCAAACAAATAAGCATGAAACTTTCTGAACCTAGACTCAGTTTGGACCCTGGGCCCTAAGTTACAGGTATCACAGCATAGATGAATCTCAGAATTTCGATCAGACGAAAACCTGCCTTAAGGACTAGCTTAGAGAGACAATGCTCAGAAAAGTGCAAAGTTGTGGGAGAAGTCTAAGGCAGGGAGCAGACACTGATATCTTTTGCTGAGTCAAAAAAAAAAAAAAAGGAAAAATAGAAGCAGCAGCCTGCAGTCCATTCTCTGGATATACTTTCTGTAAAATGTAGTATCGAAGTGAAAAGACCACAGTTGCAATTAGTTAGGAGCTAAAGGAGTTGTCACCATGAAGGTCTCTCCTTGTACAGCTGCTATTTCCATCTTCCATCTTAATTTTAAAAAGATAGCAACATGTCCACCTACTAAGACAACCTATCTTTGGCTTTGCCAGATGGTCTTATTACTTCAAAAAGGGGAAAAAAAACCCCTCATGATATTACGTATGCTTCAATCATAGCTGTTTGCTGATGAGAAAAGAACTGTTATCTTCCATAATAAAGAACCGATTTTTTTCCCTAAGTCTGCTTTCTCATTTCATTTCTTTCCTTTTTTCTCGCTTTCTTTCCTGTTATGAATGTTTGTTTCAGTAATTCAATTTACATTCTTTTCAGAATTCCATGTGTAAGTCAGCATCTTTAGCTGTATTAAATTCAATAAAATATGTCAAAAGTTAACATGTACTCATATCCCCCAATACAGTGACCCAGTCTTACTGTGGTCACTCTTACCAGCTTTTCCGAATAAGAACCTAGTAATTCAAGAGCCCATGTTGGTTACTTTGTGAATTCAGAATCTTCAGAATCTTTTATGCCCTTAAATTAAATAAATAAATGCAAATCCTTAGTATAGTCCTATGTTAACATTCTGAAGCTCAGAATGGAAAGCGAACTTACACAGCTTACATCATGTTTTTATTACTAATTTGCTTACCGTGTTAGTCAAGTTTCCATTTAAATGTAAACCACTGTCAAAGAGAGGTGATGAAGCTCCACTGCTGTGATCACTAGATGGTCCAGGGGAACCTGAAATCAGATCATGAAAGAAAACTGTTTATGTTAACACATTATATTACATTATACTATACACATATATTTTTTCAGCAGACAATAGGTAATTCAGCTGAGAAAGGAAAACACAATGAGAACTTTCAATATAAAACACCAAACCAAAAGAGTACTGCTTGCATTTAGAATGACAGCCAATAAAATGTGTCTGACCATATGCTACACTTCATATGTCTAAAAAGATAAAAGCAGCTGGACATCATTATATAGAGACTGGGCTCAGAGGAACTTCTAATATGCTTAACTGTTCGCAGCACTAAGCCTTTTTTGCACTGAGAATGATATATTTAAAACCAAGTAAGTAATTTAGTTACACAAATCCCATTAATTTAATGAATACATTTCTTATTTACTATTGAAACTCTCACCCTACAGTATAACTGTGGACTGTATTTATAGACAAAGCTAATAAGAACCTCTCAGGCAAGCACTAACTGTACACATACACACACTTTATTAATGGATATATCTTTTTGCTACAAGTGCCAAGTATGAGGTACTTTTTGAAACTGCAAGATTAAAAGCAAGGAGTCATTTTGCAATGTTAATATTGCACCATTATAGTCTCAAAAATTATCTCTGAGATAACTCTTTCTTTAATAGCTATGCATCACGATCCTGCTTTAATGGTTAATGTGACTCCAGGTTAGCTTAATGCATCTGTATGTAATAACCTATTTTTATAATGGAACCAGCACAAAGTCACATCATTGTACAATTTTCTTAAATGTATAATCTTAACATATAGCTCCAATAAGGCACTTCATACAATTACTGTCAGACAGGACTTGATCTTATCAATAAAGCACATAAAATCAATTTCACAGCATTATATTCATCATCACCGAAAACTCTTTTTTCTGTCTGAAGAAGTCACCTGAAATTGCCTGTAAATCATTTCACATTAATAGGTTTTTCAAGTCTAACATCAAGAAAGTCAAAAAGTCATTCTTGGCCATATATTTTCCTAGGTTTATATTCCACATATCTGAAGGATTTAGCAAAATGGAAGTTAGTTCAGCAAAAGCTCATTTTCTCCATAACAAATCTCTGTCAGTTCAGTGCTGAGGTCTCAAAGCAATATCCTGAGTTCGGAAGTTTCAGCAGGTTTTCATCTGCAGTCATTTCTGTATGCCTTTAAATTGTATCAGCAAGAGGCATTTATAATGTCTTTATATTTCTGATGGCCATGGAAGCTGGCTGATTGTTGTTCATTTAATTAATCTTTCACATTTATTTTATAAAGCATTTAGATATTTAGATAGCATAGACACAGTTTGCTTATATATATCTAACCCAAGCACCAACTGTAGTAACTAACTATAACATTTTATGGATAGTTTCACGTATGCGAACACAAAAATCTATGTTTGGACTGATAGATGATTATAATTTACTGGAAATAATTTCTACATTCTTTATCAAAACATTTAAATAAAATAGTTGCCATTAAATTCTCCACTGAAGAGTCTGCTATTTGGGGACCACATAATAGGTCCATGAGTCAGTCAGATTCTTAAAATGGAACTATCCCATCTCTTCTGTTGACTGAACATATCAAATACATGAATTCCAAAGAGACTTCCAAATCTCTAAATCCAGGTTTTACTAGAATACAAAACATTACATTACAATAAATTATTTTTTTAAATGGAGAAAACTGACATCTGCTGCATGGTAAAACCTAGAATAAAAGGTGAAATAACAAATTTCCCTCCTACTACAGTGTCCTTACGGATTTGCTTTCCAGTTCAGCAGCTGTCTGTCATTTTCTGTGTCACAACAAACTCTACACAGCCTCTCTCAGTCTCTGTCACTTCCCAGACTTGACTTACAATCAAGTTCACAAGTCTTTTAGTATGCTCCCTGCTTATTACGCCTCACACACTCATGGACTATTCACTCATGGCCGCATTCAGCATTTTAGAAACTGCCCCTGTGTATGCTCAAATGCTTTCATGGAAGGTGCTGTTCTCTGATCTCCCAAGCAGCTCCACCTGCCTCCCTGCATGGCAGCCCAAAAGCAAACAAGTAGTCTTTTTTCCCTGCTCTCAGAACAAAACAAAACCCAAAAAGGCAGTAAATACACAACACACAATATACTAACATGAAGTAAAACTTCCACTATCTGCTACTATAGTCTTTGCCCAAGTAGATGAGACTCCAAATCTAACAGGGTAGGTACCAGTCTAACTCTGGAACAGTATTTCAAGAAAGACTATCTAAACAAAGTATATATGTAAAATAAAACATGTTCTGTAGGTAACTCCCCTTTCCATCACTACTGTACAATATCCTGATGGATACTCATGCCAGATACTATGTATTTGGTACGCTGGAGGTTTTCAGCATCCTTTCATTACCTAGCTCTCATCTTACCCCATCCAAATTGCAGTTAGACATCCAACCTATGAGAAACGTGAATGCAGGGCATGACAGGCTGTATCTGTTTAATGTGTTTATTCTCAGTTGTGCCATTTTTTATTCTTTTAAGAAAGCTGGGTTAGGAAGGATTCTCTGGTTGAGGAGAAGATTGATCTTTGCTTGAGCAACAGCTGAGTATACTCAGAGAAAGAAACTTGGCCTGCAAGGTGGGAAGGAGTCAGAGAAAGAGATCTAGCAACAATATAGGAGTTTGCAGTTCATGAAGAGAAACCGGGACACTCCTGAGGGTACCAGGAGGCAGAGAACCAGAACTCAGAGGTGAGGGAAAGGGTCACAGGGGACTTTGTGAAGTTAGTGGTAACTCAGGAAATCACTGAGTTAGATGAAACTAAATCTGAAAGCAAGAACTCATTTGCAGTTGTACAGGTGGGAGTTGTTAATAAATCTTTTTCATTTCTATTCTTTCTGATTGAATCACTGAGATTTTTCAACTTAAAAAGTTAGGCACTCTACTTTTTATTTTAATATGACCTGGATTATATTTTTAAGTTTAAAAATCTGAAACTTTCTAGACCTAGAAGGTCACCAGAGTGCCATCAACAGACAGCTGTTTATTTCAGTCAGTGAATTACACTAAACATCTAAGCAAAAAACAACAACAACAACAACAAAACAAGTAAAACAGGCTAGCAGAACCATGTAGTCAGCAAGGTTTTATTCTTTATAATACTACAGTTTGTCTTATCATCAAAATTGCTGTATTATACTGGGGATCTCTTGTATTAACAAATCTCATATATCTGACTTGCTAATTATGTTATAGACAACCTCCAATAGACAAAACTGAAAGAAGACCATTCCAGTCAAACCACAAAATAAAACCGAAGGAAAATCTTCTAGCAATTTTTAATTACACTACAAGCCTTGCAACTTCAGAATATTCTGGTAATTTTGCCTAACTATCAGAAAGAGAAATTTCTTAAGAGAGTCTGATTAACAATAAAATGCTCTGATGAATCTTATCAGTGAACCCTAGCAGTGAACCCTAGCTAAGAGGGCCCTACAAGGCCCTTAATGCTCTATTCAACTCTGGAATGGGTAATGAACTCAGTACCATCTACAGTAAAGAATTCCAATAACTAATCCACTAACAACTTCCTGACCCAGTCCCAAAAAGGGAAATTCCTCCTTTTTGTTTCAGGAACACAGATCTGTCCTCTGGCTTGCCCACAGTGACCTTAGAGCAAACCACAGGCTATGGGATGAGGAATCATCGTAGTCATGGAGCAAGGCAACCCAATGAGCAGACAGTTATTGATGCTACAAATCAAGTTTCCCCTTCAACATCACAAAACCTGTCTGGTAGAGGTTTCCCTCCACAGCCCACCACTCCTTAGTTGGCCTAATTTATTATCCTGCAGAAGATTCTGAACCCTGGTGCCCTGCCTCAGCGTAGGGTGACCACCAGGGCACATAGTTGTACATCTTGAAGAAGCTAACAGATCAGGAGCTCCTGGAATCCATGGAAAGGCAAAAGACATAGCTTCAGTTCTTACCAGCATTTTATTTCCAAATTCAAAACCAAAAAAAGGGCACCCAGTCAACAAGAGAAAATTAACTGTCCTACTTTCCCATATCTTCTTAATTTTATTAAGGAGAAAAAAATCCAACCCTCTTCCCACAAGAATCAAGGTCTTCTTGTCCTAATTTATATTAGTAGGTGCCATGGCTACATCCCTACAAACCAGCTATTGTGGATCCAGGGAGGGGTAGATTGTGCTACCATCAGCCCTAGCATCTAGAAGCACCTAGTCCTGTTCCCTTCACTCCTCCCCCAAGGCTGGAGCCATATGGAAGAGCATTTGGGGTCTCAGACCAAAGACTTACTGATTCAGCTACTGCTTTATCTTCTGTGAATCATTTCACAGGCTGGACTAGCTCTTCCTGATGGTTTCTGCTGGAGTAGGTCCAGCTGCTACCGCTGTTCCCCCTGAAGATAGCACTGTTAGCACCCTCGCACCTTCCAGTCCTACAAAATTATGCTGGGGCATGATAGATGAGGGATCTTTCCTCATCTATCTGTGCTCGAGGAACATGATCTCAATAGCATAAGCAGTCTGCTGTTGGAGGATTCACGGTGAGAGTTTTGAGGCAACCCATGAGAAGGTGAGGCAGCTGTTTACAGAGAGGCAAAGACAGCAAATTCATCAATCTCTACTTCTGTTTAGAGGTACACAATATATTGGTAGCCAGACCCAATCTGCCAAACACCCAGTGCTACTTACAGCACAAAGTTTGCAACTTTATATGTGGATGCATAAAGTGAATTCAGCGGGCACAGCTAAACTAGTAAGGAAAATAGTGTCAGTGCCTGTTCTTTGGCACTGAAACCAACTAGCATTGTCTGGCCATATGTATTTCTCTTAACCTCCAAAACAGGGTGGCTGGCCCATGTTAACTTCTGATCCAGGCCTGGTAGTTGTTTCAGAAAGAAATATTTGGTTTGGGCCAAGCTATGCCAAGTATCCTCTGATATTTTAACAATATTGCTGATCAAATTCCTGTGCCAAAGAATATTTGCTGACACCATGCTATTATGGACAATCAGAACACTCTAGTATGGTCCAGAAGTTCCAGGCAGCTGTGAAAGAGACAGAGATCTCTACCAATACTGGCATATCACCACTGGGTAGGACCTACCCCCAAATGAAGAAACAAGCAGTCCTTGTCTCATACTTAAGTGCCAATTAGTCAATACCCTTGCCTAAGCCCATGCCAAATCCTATATTATTGTTCATTACCCATGAAATGGGGAAGCAACCAGACAAAAGTGTTGAGAACTGTAGGCAGGTATTTCCCTGTTGTGACATCTTGTGCCTTTGCTAGCCCACTGCATGAGGTAGTGTAGGGAAGGAAGAACTCTGAAAAATAATCAGGGGAGGCAAATGTTATTCATGAGGATGTACTTACAAGAAATATTACAGTAAGAACACCGATTAATGGGAAGAGACAATATGATTGCATTCAAAAGGAAAACACCACAGTACTAAAACTGCCAATGCAGCAGCTAGTCTGATTGAATGCTTGGAGGTAGGGGACTATATGCCTGAGTCTTCTGGGATGCCAGGAAAGGCCAAGATACTTCAGTTATGCATGTATACACTTCAATCTTGCAAGCAGTGTGAGTTGGGATGTACTTTATTGCTTAGTATAAGTGTTAATTAGCCTGTTATACGTGTCACTGATGCTTCATGACTGGAATTCCCCTTTGTGCACAGGCTTCTGAAATTTCTTCCCAACATTGGGTGCTTTGTCCCACTTCTGCTCATCTCTATAATGTCAGTGTGTACCCCTAAAGCAATCTATTTTCCATGAGACTTTAGTTTCTTCCCAATCACCACTAAAATGAGTACTTGTATCAAGTCCAAAGATCATCTTGTTCATTGAGTTTGGTTTCAGCCTATACTGGATGGCTGCACAGACCATCCCAGAGACAAGCAGGTGAGCTCTGTGCTGATGTCCATGTCTAGTTCAAAAGGAGGATCATTTCTTCAGTTGCTCAGCTGCCTGATCATATTGAAAGAGTCCTTTTGTTGAGCCTGTAGTATAGGACTCCGGGCACGGGATCATGCACTGGAGTGGGTAGGATAGTATAATGCTTGCCAAAGATTTCTTCATGCTTGCTGTAAGAGAGGCAGGTCCGATAAACGCCCCAAATTAGCATTTTGTATCCAACATGTCTCTCTCAGTTTCTTTCAGTTAAGCATTGCTTCTCTGTTGTGCTTCTTGATAGTCTGTGACAGCGTGTTTAAAATAGCACTATGCTACTGACAGGAAAATTTGCCAAAGACAGTGGAGTAGCAACCCCCCTACTACCCATCACACATATGCACTACAGCTCTCTTGTTCCTTTTTCCCTTCACCCTCCTATACTGTTATGCAATGCCTGATGGTCCTCCTTGCAGCACAACATTGGTGCAGCAACAGAAACAAGACAGTCCAGGAGAAAGAACTTTTTCTTTGTTGTTCAGATGAGGGTGATATATGTATACAGAAAGACGTATGAGATTGTGAGGAAGAACAACATGCTGCAAACCCATTCATGACCTCTCGTGAGGACTGTAACTGAACCAGAATGATGAGCCCGTGGTGTTCAGAAAATCCGTAGTGGAACAGCTGTACTGCAGTAACAAAATGTGTGCACCAGCCTAGCACTCTACACCCTCCATACCTGGGCTTTCTCAGAAAGAACACTTAGGACATAGCCCACATCAAAAAATAGTGTGGAGACTGGCAAAGTAGGACTTCACACCCAAACTGAGAGTGTTCCAATGTAAATGAACTCTTCATGTAGATGTATATATTACCAAATTAGAGACTGAGTTCCAACTTCAGTCTGAATTCCCTGTCTCTATGAAAATTCTATCTTGTTTTCATGACACCTGTACTCTGGCTGTAGCCAAAAGCAAGACAGCAGGTTTGCTTGCTATGGAAATTTCGTCTGATCTTTGAATCCCAACGTCACTGACATGCCCAAGAATAGACTGGTATTCTACATGTTCATGCTACCAGGATTTTGATTGAAATTGCATCAGCGACATTCCTTGTAACCACAGAAGGACGGATGATGTATATGCATACAACACCACAGTTAAAGTAGTCTTCCTGTTTCAAGCAGCTCTTCCTTGAACAACAGTAACAAGGGCTAGATTCCAAATAGTGCTAGCTAGCTGCAGGCCCTGAAACAGGCCCTTTAAAATAGAATGATGGTTTTTGTAAGGTGAAAATTCCTACTTCAAATGTGGAGTGTTGATTTACCTACAGCAGTTTTGCACCCACATTTGCATTATCTGATCCACGGTTTGAAGTGTTAGGCTCTGTGATAAAAAGTTCCTCTGCACACGCACAAAGGTGCAGAGACAAAATGGCAGATGGAGGAACTCAAATAACACCAGGATACACTTCTAGATGGACTGTGTGTCTTTAAACCCAGGTTCTGGATTGTGTCTCTGAGTGTGTGTTCGTGATCATAAGGGGATCTGCATCAGCAACTGGAGTGTGGCTATGGGCCTCAGAGACTCATATGTCCATGAGCCAGCAACTGGGAAACTGGGGATCTAGGGGCAGTGACTGGACAAACTGAATGTCGAAGCCCAGCTACAGGAGGGATCCACATCATGCATTTGTATATATGTGCCCCACTACAGACCTGCCTCCTGATCAGCCAGAGAGGGGACCAAGATGAGGACACGGGTACTGCTTGTGTCTATGTGAGTGCTGAGTGTGTCTGTCCGTGTTAATCTGTGTGGCCAGTCATGTGTATATGTATATATATGTTGTATACATGTGTTTGTGTGGGCGCCTACTGGGAATGTATGCTCAGCCTTGCTATTGGATGAATTTAGGGACGCGGAGCTGTGACAGCCTCACCGCTATCACAGAATCACGGTATAGTTGAGTTCGGAAGGGACCTCTGGAGATCATCTAGCCCAACCCCCCTGCTCAAGCAAAATCACCTAGAGCACATTGCCCAGGACCCTGCCCAGATGGCTTTTGTGTATCTCCAAGGATAGAGACTCCACCTCTCTGGGCAACCTGTGCCAGTGCTCTGTCTCCCTCACAATAAAAAAGGTTTTCCTTACGTTCAGATGGAACTGCCTGTGTTTCAGTTTGTGCCTGTTGTCTCTTGTCCCATCACTGGGCAGCAGTGAAAAGAGTCTAGCCCCATCCTCTTTACACCCTCCCATCAGCTATTTATACACACTGATAAGATCCCCCCTCAGCCCTCTCTTTCCCAGGCTGAATAGTCCCACCTCTCTCAGCCTTTCCTCATATGAGAGATGCTCTAGTCTCTTAATCATCTTTGTAGCCCTTTGCTGGACTTGTTCCAGTAGCTCCATATCCTTCTTATGCTGGGGAGCCCACAACTGGACACAGTACTCCAAGTGTGGCCACCCCAGGGCTGAGTAGAGGGGAAAGATCACCTCCCTCGAACTGCTGGCAATGCAGCCCTTCCTAATGCAGCCCAGGATACTACTGGGCTACTGGATTTGGCCTCCCCCTAACAAAGTGGATGACCATTTATGCTCTGAGTGTTTTGTCTGGTATCTACAATAAGGAACAAGAGCAGGTACCACAATCTAGCCTCAATTTAGTGGCTAAGCAAATTAATATTGCCTGTAATATTAATAACAGCTATGAGACCTCTTCGCCTCTTGTTTAGATCATCCCCATTAAAGTCAACGCCTTTCTGAAGAGAAACAGAACTTATATACAGCTTATATAATGATCTTTACAAACCACAATCCAAGAAGTAGTTCATGCATCTCACTTATGATCAGAAATACAACAACTCTATTCAGAAGTTATTTTTATGTGGGATTAATTCTTTTATACAACTTGTATTTTCCTTTCCCATTCAGGAAATGTACAAGATGCAAAATGACTGAGTTCCACTTATGGAAACAGAATAAGCTTGATCTTGTACAATTTTATTCACATAATCAACTGAACATCACTAAGTCTTTTCTAGTTTCCAGTTTGGTCCTCATAATAACATGGGGCTAGAATATATCATGTTCTGTAATTCTTTACACTCTGATGAAAAACGGAGGGTCACCCAAGATAAGGCAGTGATTTATTTGATAGCACAAAACATAGCAAAAGGTACGTAGGGGAGGGGGAAATAGGAAGAATGGATACTGCTTCAGAGAAGCTAACTACCAGTTGAGGTGCAGAAGTGTGACCAAAAATGAAAAAAACAGATTAGTTTGTGCACATGATGTAAGGATCAAATAAAGCAAGAGTGGAAAGTTCTTCCTAGTGACTGTCAGTGATAACAAGGGACGTCACACAGTACTTGTCCTGAATCTATCAAGCCCCGTTTTAAAAATAGATGATTTCTTTTCCTATCAACACTTTCAGTGATGCTAGAGATTTATCCACAGATAGTTTATACCCTTTTGTTCTTATTTCAACATTCTCCTTTAGCTTAAATATTTGGTTTCCCTCCATGGCATTTGGTTTTATACAGATAGGAGGAGAAGGAAGAAGGAGCAGAGTGAAGTAGTGGGGAGCAGGGCTGGAGTAAGTGAGGAAGAGGACTCACTCAAAGTTCACTCCCTCTGTGAGGAGGCAGCAGGCTGTGGTGGGAAGAAGTTGCTGCTGCAGACAGTGCAGGGACACCCCACACTCAGCTGGTAGCCGGCACAGTTTTGACCTACTGGATCTTTGGCTCCCATTGTGCAGGGTGTCAAGGGTTGTGGTCCATGTGCTCAGACAGGGTGTGCAGACAGGGTGCTGGCAACAATGCCAAGAGGAGGGTGGATGCAGGTGTCAGTGGTGGTGGTGATCAAGTTCAGTAATCATAAGAGGCAGAAATATGACTGATCTAACATGACCTACTTTTAAACTTGAATTATATTTTGATCTAATCTTTATTTGTCTGATGTACTTTACAAAAATGGAATAAAATTAAGATTATTTTTCATCTTATTACAAGCAAACTGTTTAGATCACTCTTACCCTTCCCCCTCAACACCCCCCCCCCCCAGCTCTGTTAAATATAGAGCTACTGTAATTGCTTGCTCCAGGTATTTGCACAACTCCAGGTATTTGGTGATTTTTGTAAAAGGATCTGCTATATCATGTGTCAGTTTTTCAAAACTCTAAGACAAGGATCACCTAGATCAAAATGAGGATCACATTTTAAGCATAATAAAATATATAAATTGTGATCACTCATCCTGCTTTTACTCATGCATTCAATATTATTTTCCCTTATATAAACTGATGCAAAATTACTTTTAATTTCTGAACTGTATTTGTATTATTTACAGTTTACATGCAACTCTAATAGCGACCCTATTTTTTTGTTCTTTATGACTAGTACAATTTGTTAAAACTCTTTTGTAGGTCTTTCAGAATTTATGAAATGAAAAAGGCTAACTGTTATAGGAAGAGATAGAGATACCTGAGTTTGGAAGTAAAACTTTTTTTTTAAATATTATTTTTTTAACCTGTAGAAAGTACTGCTTTAAATGGTAGCTGTTCAGACCTACTGTCTATGTGCTTTATCTAAGTGCTACATTTTGTGCCTGTAACTTAACAAAGACTTAAATTCTGCTTATAGCTCCTTTGTGCCAAGAAGCTGCATTCTTCTATTGGTTTTAATTACAATAATTCAGCTTTTGTGTTCAAAGATTATGCATATCACACATTTTTGTAATATCAGAGTACTTGCTGCTTTTCTTACTCAGGGAATTAAGTGATTGTGAAATAGGTGGTGGTAAAATAACAATACTGAAATCTAGAACTATTAAATTCTGGATGCTTTCTTAACATGTTTAGTGCTTCAAAGTAAGTCCATTTCCAAGAATATATTACAGAAATCATGTAACATTTTTAAGTATAAAACGAATATAGGTACCATATGGTGTTACTCTATTTTTTAAATCTTTTTCTTGATTTTTTTTTTATTCTTTACAAAAGAACTCTAGAGGTGCAAAAGGGTGCAATTTCAAATGGCAAAAATGTGTGTTAAAGCATGTGAGGTTTATCATTTTCATGTTAAAGATGCTGAAGACTGATGGTATATTAGAACTTGATTCTTAATAAGGAATGCTGACAGATGCATCCAGTGATGAAATGATCCCATTTCTTATGGTATCTGGCAAACAGCAATGATGAATTGTGTATCCCACAATATTTTTCAGTAGTACTGTAATTTGCTTATTTTATGTAGTTTTATTTTTACGTAGGGCTGGGATACAGAATGCCTATGGCAAACTAGCACCTGGAAAAATGAAACAAAACTCATATCTTTCGCATCTAAGGTAAAAAATATTGCTAAATTATTTGCCTCGCAGTCAGATAGGAGGCTTGTTCTGCTATGACCAAATCCCCAGAAAAATATCCCAGGAAAGTTCTAAAGAGTAACTGAAAGTATACTATTTTATAACCTAGACAAACTATGAACACCAGGACTTCATTCTGCACTCAAATTAGCATTCTTGCTATTAATGTAAATTTTTTTCTCTTTCTGTTACTGCCTACCAACATAGCAGCAGCTAATTTTCTAAAATACATGGTAAGTCTTAACTAATGAAAGCTCCTATATTAAACCCTTCAATAAATGCTACTAAAAAAAGGGTTCAACTACTTCTTTCAGCTCCTGCTTGGGCTCTTTGATGCATGCAGCCATTCTGCAGCTATCTATTCACCGTAAGAGGTATTTACTGTCCACATAGTGGACACAATTAAAGTGCTGTTTTGGCACTGATCTGGGACAATGACAAGAGAACTCTGAGAACTACCAAGATGAAGTTCTGAAAATAAAATCTTCAGAAGCTTGTTATCTTTTTTTCTCTGTGTAGTCCTCGAAATACACTAAAAAGCTTTAACTAAACAGAGACCTGTTGAATGTTTCATGGTTAAAGAGTTCCTCCACAAAATCTTATTTAAATGCAATTGCAATTTCTCTTATGTCTGAAAATCCCATTTTGTTTAAAGTTCACTTATAAAACCTTTGGCAAGCTCCATGCTCGCTCTGTCTGACTGAAAAAGTAAACCTTCTAATAATGGGAATACCTAGCAGGGAGAGTTTGGAATTATTTCAGCAGGGGTTCCAGGAATGCAGCTCCCCTTCATTAATACACTCAGGGCGGAAGGATTCTGCCCACATTGTTTCTTTATGTCTTTGTGTAACTGGAGATAACCTATTAGCCTGGAGCACACTCCAATCTTATCAGTCACTCAGTATTTGGCCATTTATTTCATGACCCCTATAATCCATTTAGAGAAATAAAACTAACAGCAACATATACGGAAAAGAATAAGGCATCACAAATTAAATAAATTACATTTCATACACAGAAACTAGTCATAGAAAAGACGACAGACAAAAACCTCTACATTTCTTCTTCAATATCCAGTAACAACTTAGATCAGTGATGGAAATCAGCTAGAGTAAGAAAATACCAAAGGTTTTGGCTTTATTGTTTTTAAATGCTATTTTTTGGGGGTGGGCGGAACGATGTAAGCAGAAAATTCAGAAAATGCCAAAACTATCTTCAAAAGATTAAATGCATTTCACACAAAGACTTTGAAAAAAAGGGGAGACTCAATGGATCCTCCTAAGTCATTTCACAGCACAGCCTTGCCAAGTTGTTCTAGGTAATCTCCATCATTTTTCCCTTCCTCTCTCTTCAGCTCTCATGAGCAGAAAGGATATGGAGAAGGGAAGTAGGAGGGTCAAGGCTATGAAAGTACATACCTTAATTCTGTTTGCTCTACAAGCTTTGATTAATTAAGTTTTTGTTTAAAAAAAGAGAGAGAGACAGACAGAGAGAAGGGAGCCACTTTAGCTCTCGGTTAGTCAATTGTATATTGTAAGTTTTTATATTTTTTCTCTTTTTCTTTAACAGCTACTTAACTGACATCAATGAAGGCACTAACAAAAGCCCTAACAAAAACTCACTGAGGCAGATTTTCAACTTTTTCTATTGCTCTTCTTTTTCTTCCCTCGCTGACATTTTCCTGAGACTTATTTGCAGTCTCTCTGGAACAGAGTTTGATTATCCTATTCCATATTTCTTTAGGTTTCCCATGACAAAACATACAACCTCACAAAAATGTACACACACTTCTTCTCTACATGTTCAATATAATCTTTACAGAGATTCGTTTATTTCCACTCTACTGCATCTGCATTACTTGAACACATGCCAATTTCAGGAAATACAGACTGTGAATTGCAACAAAATGTTCAGGTGATTTAACACAATACTGCTAAGTTTCTGTGCAATAACACATACTTTTTTGACTTGCATTAATATAGTAGGATTTAATTCCAACAAAACTTTGCAATAATGTATATACAATATTTCAGAAAATGTGTACAATTTTATTGTCTCTTTTTACTGGTAATAATTCATTTAAAAATGGTTCTTAAAAGCATCCACCTCTTCTTTCAGTACATCAAAAAAAAAAAAAAAAAAAGAGGAGGAAGAGATTGCTTTTGTTAGAACATCTGAGCAAGGCAGCAACATCTATATGGAAGTAAATGGATATGTAAGACCATCTTAGGAATCACCACATCCTTTCTTCTTTTTTTTTTTCTTAATACTTATTTGATCAGTTTCTGACTGAATTTCATTTGGGAAAGGAGACATGGGAGGAAAAGGGATAGGGAATACAGAATCACAATCTCATTTAGATGGAAACCATTTATAACATCACTTCTAAACTCTCCATACAAAAGAGCAAATTAATTTACTACAATTAAGATGTCTAAAAATAATTTTGCAAAGTACTGATAAAATGGGAGAGCCACACAGCTGAAACGAAGAACCAGTGCCACAACATCCAAAGGCATCAGATAATCTACATGTGACCTGAGAAACTCTTAGCTACTGGTTCTTCTGGACTTGGAGGAATTACCTCCCAGTATTATCTGAATATTTCTTATATTTTGATAGAAGTCTGAAATTGCAGTATAAAAGCCTAACTATTAAAGTGAAATGTACAGTGTAAAATGCTCATCTTGGCAGCATTAAGATAGATATTCCAAGAAATGAAAGAGGTGCGCAGTCTTCATATGTAGTAAAATATTTGTCTTAGCCTTCATTTATTTGATCAAACTCTCATACTATACTTGCCATATCTCAATTAACATGTTGCTGACATCGTAACATTTTCTCTGTTGGGCAAAAGAACATGTTTAAAATGAAAAGCTCCCCACAGGAGAAACTGTAAAGCTTTGAAGAATAACCTGAAGATAACAGGTCAGTGTCAGTCTCAAGTCAGAAATACATGTACATCTGCAAGTGTATCTATATATTTTAATGTAGCAAGTACATGTTCAATCTAACAAAACAAAAAGCATTTCACTTGCAGTTGTAATCTGTACTGCTCATTATTTCCTGCAGGAATCTTTAGGTATCTAACCCTCTATTGGTATTGAATGAAAACTTTACTTTTATTTTCTCCAAATTTCACATGGCTGCTGCCTCAAATATAGCTGAATTATGTATTAAAATTTAACAGGTAGTTAAATCTACAGAAAATAACACTGTAGTTTTCACAGTGCAAATAAATTAATATCTTAAATTGTTTAAGGTAGCAGCAGATTTTAATAAATGACTTTAATAACTGGATATGTCAATAAAAAATTACTTATTAATATGATTATGAGGCACTGCTACACAGTAAAATTAGTAAATGAATGGTTTATCATAAAAATGTTTTTATTATTTCACATACATATCAAAAGATGAATTTATCAATTTGTGAAGGTATTTGATAATTCTCTTTCTCCTATTTTACTGATTTTATTAATTTATCACTACAATTCTACTTATATGGTTTTTATTATGTTACAAACTTCGATGTGAAGTATCTGCTAAGCAGTTGACCACCATGCACGTTTTTAGGCATGTATCTAATTCTTTCTAGTCAGCCTTTTTCTTTCTGATGTTACGTAGATACAAACTCAAGGATATAGTCTATGTTCCACTTGTAATAGAACTTAAGAAGACTCTGTGCAAAGAACTAATAATAATTTACAAAGAATGAATGATGAAATAAGGGATGAGTGAAACGAAAATTTCAATATCTTAAGGAAGAAGAGCAATTTTCAAGTTTTCCCTTGTGTCCTTAATGAATCAACCTATTCAAGTCCAAGTCCATCACCCTCTGCCAGACAAGCCAATAATATATTAAACTATTACAAAAAATAGCTGGAAGAGTTCAAAGATCTGGCAAAGACGCTTGATGACTACTGACTAAAAGCAGTTGAAATTCTGAAAATCTAAAACAACCCCATTGAATGGATTCTCTGTTTTAAAGAAGTACTTCTTATTTATTGATTCACTTCTGTGACATTACTCACATACTTAAAATACGAAATATTTCTAAGTATTTTCCTGGACTGGTGAGCAAGATTTCAATTAAATTACCATTTGTGTGAAATACCAAAATTATATTAAAACTCACTAATTTACTATGAAAACATATGAAGAAAAAATGTTGCGTAGTACCTTGTGCTTCTTTTTATATTCTTAGATGCTCAGTTTTGTCTTTTCTAGTTAATGGGAAAAAAAGTTTACTGTCTTGAAATGGGATTCAGTTCAATGAAACTTACATCTTAACTAGTCATGTAGGTTTTTGTTTATGGTGAATACAAATAGGCATTTCTAGTGAACAATTCATTCCACTCTAGGGTAGCGCTCACTTTGGGGACAGTGCGATGTGTCCCCGACCAAAACCAGACAAATCTCAGTAAAATCTTTCTGCACCGTGTTTCTCTTCTCCACTAGGCACAGAGAGCACACATGCTAACACCTAGCCCACACCACACAACACCAGAACAGGAACTGTACTGTGCAATAGCCGTTTAGCACGGATTTCCCTGGGTTTCCCCCAAAGTCACAGAGAACATCATAGACCACTTGGGCTGTTCACAAAAAGTGGTGTGTCAAAGAAAGATGAACCTGATAACCCAGCTGTCTGGCAATTCGTACATAAGATGAGCGGCAAGAATTTATTGTCTGTGTGCTCAAATGCTACTTTGTAAGATTAAGTAGAACAAAGTAGATGATTTTTTAAAAAAAAACAAATTTAGTAAACCTGTTACAGAGTTCCTGCACATTCGTATACCTGTGCAGTAGTACTCTGTGGGATATCCCTTACTATTCCTAACCCTGCAGAAACAAGCTTGTGGCACTTGGAAGGCCACTTAGAAGAAAGTTAAAAGGCCCTCTGCATGGTAATGGTCTTTTTATTTTTTTTTCCCCCAAAATATAAACAAATAACTCTTTTGCTATTATTATTTATTTTTTGATTTGTACAATACTGTTCTCTTAAATCTCTGTTGCATTATACACTTGCAGGCACACACACAAACCCATACAGAATTTTACGTTGAGATCTTCATTAACTAGAAAGGATTAGACTCACCACTGTTACATAATATGACAGACACATAATGTTTGAAGATATGGACATATAACTTAAGTATATGGAACTCCTGACCATTTTGGATAAATGTGCATCTTTCCAAATAATATGATTTAATTAAAGGAAATATTTATTGATTTGACTTCAGTAGAACTTGCTAAGCAGTATTCACACAAGCACACAGACAGTCACGCATGCGCGCACACTGATGTCTGTGGATTTGTCTGCCACAAGTACTGTACAATGGTTTCAGCATAAAAAGAAATATTAATTTTGCTTTGGACAGTTTGGAAATACAGCATTGAGCTACTGTCATTTTAAGAGAAAATTATGCTTTTTTCAATGCAGTAAAATGACAAAAATAGAAAACAATTTCCATAAAGCAATATTTATACAAAATGACCATTTCATATAAAGTAACAGAATAACAATTTCTCTGTCTTTCTCACAAAAGAGGGTAATTTTTTACCCTAAGAATGTTAGATATTTTTTCACTTTTAATGCAAATAAAGACACTAACTTTAAAACTACCAAAGTCGCCAAACCATACTCCATATTGCCATGGAGTCTTTTCCCAAGTAATGGTAGTCAAACAGTAGAAGGACATATGAATTTCACACCAAGACAACTATTTCCTTTCACAGTTCATTGTGAATGAAGCAAAGCTGTGATGGTATCCCTTCACTGTGAACACTGACCAGATAGTTTTTCCTCTGTTTCCCATCTTTTAATCAATTATTTATCCAAGCAAGAATTGTCATTCTTATCCACTGGTTAGTTAGTCTACTTAAAAGCATGTCTGAGACAAGCATTTCGTTGAGAGCCTTTTGTAAAGCCAAGCAGACTATATTGATCACATTTCCTTTATCCACACGCTTCTCGATTCCTGACAAAGCTCTAGTAGGTTCCTGAGACATACTGACTCTGCCAGCAAATCATTTTTGTCTATGTGTTTGTTAACTCTATTTTTTTGCTACTTGCTAATAATTTGCTTAGTTCAGACACCAGGTTTTCCAGATCATCTTTTGTGCTTTTTACTAACACATATTTGTCACCTCTCAATCCTCAAATACAAAGATACTTTAGACTCCCCATCAACATCTGAAAATAAAGTACTTGCATACAAGCATTGCTGAAGTTTTCTGCAGACACCACTCTCTCTAGGAAAAAAATGTCTTTACTTAGAGTTAGAATTTCTTACTGCTCCTTAAAATAGGGAATAATTAGGGTAAAATCAAGACAGCCTCCTCCTTCGATGTGGCAGTAAAGAGCCAGCACATCCTTCTGTGGCTCACTGTTAAAAAGACCCATTTATTCACCGCTCCTACAGTGACCTTCCATTATGATACACAAGATTATTTATTTTATTTTGTTTTGACCTGATCAAGGAAATGCTTGATCCAGTAATTCTCTAGAATAAGTTCTGATCAGACATATGGTAGATGTATGATTTGACCAATGTAAACAATATTGGGATGCTTAAGAATAGTTTGCCTTACAACAGTGCGGCAGAGCTTATAAAAATAAGGACTTTGGTGCATTGTTTTGGACATAACTCTCTCTGACAATGATCTGAAATAGTCCCAAAATTAAATATAAACTAACGTACTGGGAGTTTGTCCCACAGGCTGTCTGTCCATGTTCCTCATACCCTAATAACACATAGACAGCACGGGAGCAACTGGTTCTATGTTGTAGAAATATTTCTCAGTTGACATAGGCTACTGAGAAAAATATCTGTAAAATACCAGAAAAGTAATTTTTAAAAGTATAGTTACTGTAATTCCTGATTCGGTTTCATTGGAAGGAGTGTCCATTTTGATTTCTGTTAAATAGTGAAGCATTACTAGAAGAAGGAAACAACATCAAAGATTTTGATTTTAAAATTTTAAAAGGAGTAAAAAATATATGTTCAGTTTTTATTTTAATATACACACCATCCAATGCAAAGGATTGATGCACACGAAATAGAATTTTGCAGGCTGTAAGGGTATTTTGGGGCAAACGTAGAACTGACATTTTATTAGGAGAACTGACTGTTCGATTTGTGTTGTGTTGGGTGATAATCTGATTAGCCATGAGAGAAACAAAATATATTTGCTCTCAGATGATCAATACAGAAACAAGATTAATTTCTGCATTAAAATTATCTGTACTAACAGTCTGCCCATGCCAATATACTATTTCTAAAAATAAATTTATTTTTCACGGAAAATAATTTATTTTCATTTCTTCACAGTCTGTTGTATTACCTACTGTAAAAGCATCATTTCACTCAATTCTGATTTCCAGTTTTCTGTTTTCATCTACACTTTTTTCAAACACTACCTACAGCAACTCATCCAGAATTTTATCAATATCCATGATGTCCTTAAGTTTGTCGTGATCTAAAAATTCAAAGATCTATTTTCTAATAATATGAAATGGAAACAGGCAATCCCTCACACAGACTGCAATAAATCTAAAATGAAATTTACATTAATCTTTTTGTTTTTATTATTATTGTGTTTGAATCTGTTGCTAACATACCATTCAGAGAAAATGCCATATGCAATAATTAAAATAGTTAAACACATGCTTCATTTCCATATATCTCAACTGGATTAAACACTGGCTTATCTGATGACCTCATGAATATTTTCCTGAGTCAGACCTAGGACAGGCATGAATACAAAATACAACACAAAAATTACAGTTTGGGCCACGGCAGCTCCCCTTCGTGCCTGTGTATCAGCCAAAATTTGGACACACTGTTATTTTAAGGATTCTATCTGCTTGCCCTCTGATGTTTGGTTGGTGCATATGAGTGAAATAATGCAAAGAATGGGAGAACTGTGGGATAGGATAGTTGCTCGAAGTTAGATGAAAAGGATAAAGAAACAACAATGCAAAGCTGAAGTACAAAATAAGGTGCAAAAAAACAGCCAAATTATATTAGAAAATAAAGCCATCAAGATAAGCCCATAGAAGGGTAGCAACTACTGCAAGTTGATAGCAAGTCTGTAGCAGCTTGAAGAACTGTGGAGAAAAGCAAATTCTAATAATTAGTAGTGTGAAACAGGAAAGCTGTGATTGTTGCTGACAGCCCAGCTAGTTGTTTAGATTCCAAGGAAGCTAGGATCTTTTAACCTTGCTGAAAGTGCAAGGATCAAGAAACAAAGCTATACATTTGGTGCAACCAAGATCAGCCATCTACATAACCATCTCCACAGTGCCAGCTGTGAGGCTGGTAAGCAGTAGATAGACTAAATTGACCTCCTTTCCCACTACTCCCAGATCTTGTAGCTTCCTCTCCAAATGTATTCACCCATGGTGACTCTGGAACACCTGTCAGCCAAACTGGCATGAGATTACACATAATCTTCCATTTAATAAAGTGTAGGTTATCTAAACTTGTGTCTATGCAGCACACTTCCTCACATACTCTAAGACTGAACCAGCAGGTGTTCTAAAACAGAAGAAATGAAGAACAAAAGGGGAAAAATTCTAAATACCACTTTTTAGTGCTACAATAAAAAGATTAAAAAAAAGCCAAACCAAAAAACTAAAAGCAGAGACTGTGTTCTTGAACCTGCCCCTTAATACCTTATCACTGTAGCAGGCACCAGTGAAAGAATCCAGTGTCTCTACCTTTACCACCAGCGTCCTTGTAGTAGTCCTTTGGATCACACACTACATTTCATAATCTTGATTTAGCTGTTTACAAATGACATCTTCATCTCCCAGGACGTGAACAGGAAGAAGTATGTTCAAACTATGCTGGAGGATGACTTTTCAGAAGCCTCCTCTTGAAGCAGATCACTGAATATGATCATGGTGCCAAAGGAAATAAAGCAAGCCAGAAGAATGACTCAGTAATCCTGCGGCAGGCATTCTCCCACTCATTAACTATTTCGTATGACATTAACAATGCTAAGCATAAAATACAACCCCACATGAACTGAGACTACCCAAACCTCATTGCTGAGCGCCTTTTGAACAGAATTGATGGAGTACCTCTCACCCGACTTACGCACATAGAAAATAGGGAACTCTTTATGGAGATAGAAGATGCAGGTGTGATTCCCTAAAGGTTAGATAGCTCCTCAAAACCTAACTTCCTGCCTTTTGGATTAGATAAGTACTCTTAATCACTAGGCTATTGTATTAATAGCTTCAGAAGCTACTGTATTGTATACAAAACCCAAACCTGTTAGTTTATGAGTTCTCTGAACCCTAAACAGATCTTAGGAGTGAGGTTTCCTCTTTCAAATAAATGAAAAATCTTACGTAGGAAAGAAGCACTGAAAAAACAAGTATCAACGCAGCTCTGGATGTATGCAGTACCAGAAATTTAAACTTATCTACATTCATCAGAAAAAAAAAAAAAACAACCCACAGACTCTAAAGAACTTCAGTTCAAGGCTTTTTATTTTTTATTTTTAATTAAATAGATCACTCGCACATATTCCTAAATTCTATATGAATTTTACTTTAGCTGTTTATGTCGTATGTTTGTGTGCATGCATGTGCACTCAGGCACTGTGTAATTCAATGAACATGAGATAAGAAATATTAACCTCCTCATAGACAGCAGATAAAGGCATCATTGACGTATTCCATCTACAAATAGTGGCTACTGACAAACAAGGGATTCCTACAGCTGCAAGCTTAGGAACATTAACAGACTTCTTTCTGAAGCATTTCTTCTCAACTACAAAGTCATATACCATATTCAAATAAGGAAATCTTTACTCTGGGTGAGAAAACTCAACTGTTATTTCAGGGAAATGCAACTTAGATAAAAATAAGAAATAAAACATCCTCCATTCTTTCAGGAGCTTTGGCAGTAGCCTACCTAATCTGATACCATATAGAATCAGTCCCTTCCTAAACTACTTGACCCATTTATCAAACCTCACTCTGATTTTGATAGCAGGCTGTGGTTGTAGAAATGTCTCTTTGCAGATCTGTCTCCAGGTCCATTGAGATCTCTTTCCCTTCTGGAGCTTCTTTCAGCCATATGGCCTACAGTTGTTCCAAAATGTTTTGTTTAGTGATTCTCATTGAATTCCCATGCACAGTGCAAAGAGTAGCTTTACAAATTTCTCTATCGTTCCTCACCACTGAGAATAGCTGAGTTACACTGACAGTTCTTCAGTGTTCCTTGGTACTGAAAAACAACCCTTAAGGGATGTAACTTACAGTTTTGTGAGGAATAGCTTTCAGAAGGTTTAGAGTTTTGTATGTGCAATAACAATACAAGCAGCAGGAGGGCAGTTCACCAATATAAAACAGATCTGACTCAGTGCTTTACTGAGATTCTGTCTGTTATTATTTTAGAGATTCAGCCTGACTATATTAATCAGCACTAAGAAATGGACTGCAAGATCATGTAGCTGCACTTTATCTTGACCTAGAGAGATCACCTCCAGGTAATAAAAACTAGTTTAGTTTCTTTGCCCATATAATTTCTGCCTTGCTGATAAGACTGTCAAAACCCATGTCATTTATGATTGCTACAGATGCTATTCTGAGATACACTTGTCAGTGAATCAACTGATTACTATTACAACTTACAACTATTACCAATAGGTAATATGAAGTAGCAATTGATAAGTATTTTCTAATCTGGGGTACAGCTGCAAGCATCTAAGCACTGAAAACGCTATGGAAGGTATTATATACAAAATAACATGTTTCAGAAGAAGAAAGTAATTCCCTATTTTAATTTTTTTCTGCAAAACAGAACAACCCTACTGACCCCCCAACACAAACCTTTTCAATGAAGAGATAAGAGAGTTTGAGATGCTACCGTTTAATTAGGAGAAGAGAGAAGCTCTTAACATCTTAATTCTATAAAGCAATATAGAAAACATTTTAATAATTTTTATTTTAAGCAAACTGAATGCTCTGTGAAATTACTGGCCTTAGAAATATCAGATAATCTTCCCAATCTTTAGATCCTTTTTTACTGTACTATACCTCCTTAGAACTCACTTGAAGACCTTAGTCCCCTTCTTGAATATTATAATGACCATGAATATGCCAGAAAGAGTCAGTATACGGTACTAGCACTAGTTATCTTAATTCCATTCTTTAACTTCAGGATTCCTCTAAACTTAACAAAAACTTACATACTGTTAACACTTCTCAAAAATCGACATGAGTGAGCCTCAGAAAAAAAAAGGAGATACGTATCTATCACATTCATGCTTTTACTTCATGAATAACAGTTTGGCTTCTCTTAAGGAACTTCACCAGATTCAAAAGCTATGCACAAGCTACAAGTGCATTCCATAGCATGCTGTACAATCCTGGACAATCTTTTCTAGAGAAGGGGACTTTTCATAGTGGTGCAGCTCCCCTGTAATCCGCACATACTGGTTTTCACATGAAAACCATGATACAGCAGTGTGTGCCTTATTCTCATCCCAGCCTGCAGCTGACATCTTTGTAGGTCAACTTTTTAACTTCGTATATCTTTGTATTTTTTTTTTATTCCTCTCCTTTTTGCTTCAACATTTACATTTAGTCTTATTAGGTACAAAGATTTATATTAGGGTTATTTATTATCTCTATCCCTCTAACATCTGGCAGTATAAGCTTGGAGTTAGCATGTGTACAATATGTGCACTCAGACTTGAAGGTAGGAAGTGCATCTTGGTCCTACAGATACAATCTAAAAGAATCTTCAGAAAAGAAGAAAAATCTGCAACCAATGTTTAAGTACATTTCTTACATTTTAAGACACTATTCATCAGATTTGGGGGAAGCTTCTTTCTTTCAAAGAAAGTTTCTTTCTTTTAAACTTCCCCCAAATCTGATGAATACTGTCTTAAAATGACATACAGGATAAGCTGAAATTTGAATGGGGTTATCACCACTGCTTTCTCTGTTCCTCCCATTATTGCCCCAGCATTTAGACACAGTCTAAATATAATGATAAATCTTATTTTTATGTACTAGTGATATTTCTGTAACACTTGAGAACTCCTAACACAAAACAGGTACACTGTGCTAAGCAATACAGCCCACAGCAACAATAACTACATAACTATATATATACGCATGAATGCAGGTGTATATACATGTAGTGAGAACACCTGCTGAAGATCTGGTGAGGAATCAGTGACTGGCAGCGTACATAGTAGCAGGCCCACTGTGTGAAACTATGCACTGACCAAATTCCCATCAAGGTCAGGCATGCATATTCCATTTTGTCAACAACGTCTGGCTGCTTTCCAGACAGTAGCTACTCAGGTTAGCACAGCTGAGATGAGGAAACAGTTGTAGTAGACTTAAGGGGTCCTTAGGAACAACAAGTTGACTCCCACCTGGGCGTCTGACCTGTGTGTCCTACCCGTGCCTCCAGCAGCCTCCCACTGGCAACCCCTCCTCATGGTTCCTGGGGCTCCCCATGCAGTCTGTAGAGTAAATCCTTTGTTAAACTTATCCTGCTTAACCCCTTATGAACCTTGAATGTCTCTCTCCGCTGGTATCTGACCCTCTCTTGTCCACCTTGTGGTCACAATACACATATAAATTATATATAATATTATACATATATATATACATGTGTGCACATGTGCACATACACATACATATATATATGTGTGTGTATATATATACACGCACACATATAACCTGCAAAACTTGAGTCCTTTTTAATCGTACTGAAGGCAAAGGGTATCAAAGATTTTAAATACCTGAGCAGGAACATGACACTCACCTCACATAATCTAATTTTTCAATGTTGCTCTTACAATCAATTAAAATAGATTCTTTACTACAGTAATTCAATCCTTATTCCTGCAATGCTAAAAAGCTGAGAATTTTTGTACTGTTTAAAAGTATTATCAAAGTACCTAAACCCTTTAGGACCACCTACAATACCAGTGGATCAGGGACTATAACGAAGTCATACTCCATAAAGATCATACCTCTGTGCATAAATAAATAAAGTTACAAATACACACACATGTACATATACATACATATATATTTAAATATATATATATATATATATATATATATATAAAAAGACTATTCAATGTATTTGCCTTCCCTGAGAAACTGTAATTGTGCATACCCACAGGACTGTTGAGTACCTGTGGTAGCATACCTAAGAAGGTGATGTATGTTTTTTATATGTTTAACATTAATTCTTAAATAGTGAAGCTCTTTTAATTTTTTATTTGCATTCTATTCAATTTTTATGGCAAGTAGCCCAGTGTACAGTTCACAGAAAGAAAAAATTCATCATATGTTCATTGGTGAAACTGATAAAGTTCGTATTCTGGGAAGAGCAGTTGGGCTCCACTGAAGAGAATGGACATAACCTACCAAGATTTGGCATTTTTGCCTTATTTTCTGCTTTTAAAAATTTATTTTTTCTAAGGAATGTAAAAACTACAGTAAATGATAATGGAGACTGGACTCTGGAACAGTACGTTTGTGCCACAAGTGCATGTATCCTAATGTGAAGAACAGTCACAAAAAGGTACCTATAAAGAAACTATAAATAATGTGAACAGGCAAAATAAAACTCTTAATGTTCACATGCCTGACAGACCTGGCTAAAGCACTGTGTCTTTACAGTGAAAAAATAAACTGCTATGGTACAAAGCTAGAGAAAAAACAGTATGGACACAATATTCTGCATGTTATCAAAAAATCAAAGTAGAAAGACTTACCACTTCTTCATGGGTAGCACTTTCTACATTAATACCATTAACCTAAAAGCAGATATGATAGAGAGAAAACGATTTGCAATGTGTAAGCTGGCTAATGAAATAGACATAAAGCCAAGTATGAAACAAACGTGTCTGCAGAACAAGCAAATCTTTACTGACCTGTATTATTGCATCTCCTATGAATAACATTCCTGTTTGGTCAGCTGTGGGATTACAAAGAGAGTACATTTTAATTGAAAAAGGTAGTGAAAAATAACGCTATATTGCCTTTCAGCATTTGGTTTAGCGTACTGTTTATAACAGTCATCTGAAACTGCTTTGCTTGTGAAAAATACCAGTGGCACAGCAATCAGTTACCATCCTGTAAAGCTAATAGACTCCTTCCAATTTTAAGCAAATTAAGAGTTACTTTCCATGCACAAAGAACTTATTTAATATGGAGCACAAGTGTAATTTCTCACTAATGAAGGATTTCATTAAATTATGTGGAAAGCGTATTTCACACTTTTCATTAATCTTCTACAAAAGGAAAATAGGAATTTTGAAAACTGCTTAGCAGCTCCTTTCCCCCCAAACAAATTTACAGGGACTGCTATAATTAAAGAGGTTGTGCCTAGAATATAATACCACTCTTTAATATGAAGTTTGAGTTAGCTTTGTTCCTGAGAGTAACATAATACATTATTTCCGTGTGTGATTTGCATGTGTCCTGCCTTGCAGAATTAATGGGAACACTGTAATGAAACTGTAAGGAAAAATAATTCTGTATAGGTACAAACAATGACATTTCCGGAGGTGTACTCACTGATTTTTAAATTTCGTAATTTTTAGTGGAATTTGAGGACATTTACCTCTTGGAATTTAGTACTTAATTAAAAGCAAGGCTCTGATCCTACCAAGATTGATGTGGTTAACTTAAGTATATGAACAGTCACATATACGATTGTGTAGGACAGGATAGTGAATAGGATTGAAATTCTAGCTGAGGTATGAGAGGATAAAGTCAAAGGGTGCAGGAGGCATGCCGTGCCCACTGTATGAGATTGAGCAGTGAACAGAGAAATACTGTATGTGTTTGTATGAGCAATAATGAAGCACAACAGAAATGGGTCAGCAGCTCAAGCAGCTGTTGTTGACACTCCTTATACCTATGCTATATGGGTTTCAGAAGTTTTGTTTCAGACTAGTTAGTCTGGTCTCCCAGACTGAATGGTCCCACAGCCCAGGTGAGGCAAAGCTGCCTAAGGAAAGCTATTGCACAAACCTTCACTTTCTGGGATGTTGGCCCCTAAGCAGCCCATCCAGAGACGCACCAGCATCCTGTTGTTTGTGCCACACAGCGACATACTCCTGATGCCAGCAGTAGCTATAATGGGCCACATCGGCAGAAGTAGGCCTTACTTACAAGTGATACAATGGTACCTGCTATTTGAACCTCCTTACAGTGAAGCAGAACTTCAACTTCAGTTGAACAAAGGTGTAATACCAACAGAGTAAGATTTCAACCTTCTCCAGGAGGGCACCCTTAATGAAGCAGTCCTGGCCCTCCTGGATATTATTTGGTCTGTGTGGGGGTGATGGCAGGACCCACGCTCCAAATCACTGCAGCAAAGCAGCTGTAATCACACATACTTCAATGGCTGCCACTCAACTAACCTACAGGCCTCCAATATGATGAGGATGTCATGCAGCAGGCAGTGTTGTTTCCTTGAGGGCCTCTCTTCTTGGCTTGTCTGGGAGACCAAAGCAGCTGATGTCACCATTGGAAAAGATTTTAACTGGAAATGGTGACACTTGACAAAAGAAGTACAATAAAAGAGAGGTGGGGGCACAAGGAGTTTGGAAAAAAGTTCTGAAAACAACAGAAGGGCCAGCAAGAAGGGAAAACCTACTGAGCCAGGAGAGGTTTGGGTGGAAGATGAGTTGCTGGTGGAAGGGTGATTCATGAAGAGCCAGAGGCTGGTAGTTGTAACCGTCCTCCTAGTTGTTGACCTAGCCATGACCCACTACCTAATTCTGGTGCAGCACAGCCGTATAATCTTCACTCAGACTTCTGTGAAAACTGCTACATTTTGAGAAAGAGCTATAATAAAATATGCAGATAAGCATCATGCAGATAAGAAAGTCAAAATTACAGACACAGGTAAGATTGTTCTGACGGGGCTAGTTTGCAGCTGAAGATGGAAGAGGAAAAACACTGACATGAAAAGGTAGAAAATCTCAAGAGAGAAAAGCAGGGAACTGGAAGATGGTAATTCAGCAACACTGAAGATCAAATCTCTTCCAGGGAACAATGGAGGCTGAACCTTCCCCACCTGGCTGATGACTTCCAGGCCAGCAAAGACTCACTAGGTGTCCCCCAGGGGTAATGAGTACTGCAATACCAATGTATCGTGTGTATTAGCCAATATATATTACAGCTTAAGAGCACAAAGCATTTATATTCTTGCAGAGTCTCTGCACAGTTGTGTGTGCCCAGACAAAGTAACTGAGAGAAGGTGGGTTACAGGATTGATACCAAATGTTCTGTGATCTGAAACAAAACACTGAAAATAAGGACAATCAGGAGATTTGCTCCAAAAATGCAATATTGCTCCAAACCAAAACAATAATGTAGAAACCTCCATGGTTGCTGTAATGGCACTAGCTGTCATCATGGCCAGTGATGGTAGTCTGGCAAACCATCTTTGAAAGTCTCTTATTTTGATTTCAGCCAATGGTCTATAATTTAAAATCAAAGATGGCTTCTAACAAAGGTATTTTGCCCAAATCAAATTGCAAAGACGTGCGAAAAGATGCAGAAGTCATATTATAGGTTACAAGTGTATTACAAATTGATGTTATCTGAAAGACTAAACAGATACTACCCCTTTAAAACAAATAATTTTGCGACCTAGGTGAATGCCAGCTCTAAGGGAATTACTCAGTTTCTCGCAAAAATGTATAAATCTACAAAAAAAATTGACAAGAAGCTGTGGTTCAGGGAATTAACCTAGTTGCTACTAAAATAAGAGAGAAAGAGAAAAAGACAGTTCTGTTTCTCTAGGACATATTTCAAATATTGAAGACAAGTGGATATACCATTTAAAACTTCACTGGTGTTTTCACTGGAATTATATGCTCTCTACACAACAAAAACATTTCTAATTTCAAGTAAAATGTTCCAATTTATGTGGAGTCAAGTTTCACTTGAAATAATATGTAATTTTGGTACCAATACCAATAATTTCAGTGATCTTGAACTGAACATGGCCAAAAAAAAAAAAAAAAAAAAAAACTTTCAAAAGAAAATAAGCACAAAGTAGTTACAAGCAGAAATGTACCAGGCTTTAAAAGAACATTAAATGTATGCTGCAGCAATTAGTGTTAAAACACTTTTAGTCTTCATCTTAATTATCCTTTTTTTTAAAAAAAAGCTTTAAAAGTACACTGATAAAATTCACAAATGATACTGCAGTAGGAAGAAAGCATCTGGGAAGTCCAAAGGGAATGAAGTAGATGAAATGATATGAAATTAATCAAATAAAAATTTCTTACTTTTAAGAATGTATCAGACTTGAGACACTTTCCTGAAAGCAAGTTGCCCATCATTGAAGTCACTTAAAAATTCAGAAAGAGTCATGGACTATGTGAAATTATTTTGCACTTGATGAGAAGAAAAAGGAAGTAGAAGTAATTTTTTCTAGCTTTACCTTGTTTGTGTTTCATATTCATTAGGGCTGGAGGAGAGCTGTATTAAATTTTCTAAACTTTGTAAGGTTGTGAAGCTGTAAATTTTACAGAACAGATGCTAGGGAAATCCTGACTTACCACATGTTAATTCATGCACAAATCATAGTTCCTAATACAGATTCGATTCTTCAAATAGTTTATTGTGCATATTTTCCTACATTTATCAAAATAAATATTTCCATTTAATTTTTCAAAAATTGTTAAATTCCTGAATTACATAGGAAATATACAAAGCAGTAAGTTCTCTGACACTGTATTAGTTTTGCACAAAAACATGATCAGTTTTAAGCATATGATTAGCTTCATTGACTTTACGGATCTCTCAACTCATAGGCTTAACTTTAAATATAGGCATAAGTATTCACTTCATAAGGAAAATGAAAATCATTAATTAAGAAACCAGATGAAATAAAACAAAGACTGGAGAAATTGGTAACCAGAGTACAAGAGACTCCTTAAAGCTGTACAGATGTGTTTTTCCCTCCTCTCCCATGAACTAGTCAAAGTGTCCATCATGACTGTAAAGAGACACTTGCTGCCATTTGATTTATTACTATACTTTAAGGACAAACAATTTGACATTTCTAATCAATATTTGAAAGTAGAACTCTCTTACTTCAGACATTGAAAAATACCTTGTTGGAAAAGCTTTTTAAGTGCACACGTTCTTTACAGTACTATGTTAAATTCCATTTCTTTGTTTAAAGCAAAAAAAAGGTCCAAATTTCTATTCTTGAATATGAGGTTCCCTCAGCTTAGTCTTCCTCCTTTTCATGTGTGTCCAGTTTATCATATAAAGAAAAGCTTTTAACTCACTCAATAATAAAATGTGTTTCAAAACACCATGTCATTATTCTAAAGCACGAGGTTGCCCACACTGTAGTAAGTAAACTACTGGTAGTACATGGGAAATTTTAGGACTTGTTTCCTCACTTCTCTCAGTGCCTGTGGAGCAGGCAGAAAAAGATGGCTTCATGTTATTGAAGTACTGTGTCTGCCTACACACCCACTTAGGAAATCACTTGTAGACCCTACATGTACACAAGCCTGAAGTCTGACACACTGTAGAAATCAACTCAATGTGAGACATGCACAGGAGAAGTGAGGTGAGACAAGTACTGGATACAGGAGCAGGTCAAGTCAGGATGTAGCACGGAGACCTTTGGAGACACCTTTGGAGAGACGATAATAGGTCCTATGTGAATGAAGAAGTGGGATATTCAGCAGTGATAGAGAAAGTGCCACTACCCTCCTCAACATCCCTGAATGCCTTAGTGGCAGAATGAATCTCCTGCTGACTCACAGCAGATTAGTGATTAGTTACTTTATGTGAGTAGGTTAACGAACTGTTAAAAAGCTAATGCCATCTTGCCAAACAATATTTTAGCTGGTACTCTTATAGCTGCATATGCTCTTGCTTCTACAAAGTTAATTCAAGATAAAACTGTTTTGGCCTGGAAGACCAGAAGTATTTTGAACTTGGACTATGTAAAGAACAGCATGAACTATAACAGTGTGCAGATAACATAATGACACCTACCCACCATCCAAGTATCTGTGCAAGAGCTGATCACTCTTAGATGGAGTCCTCCTTGCAATTTGGCATAGGTCACAGTCACGTGCATGCAACTGACACCAGGAATTGTCTACAACACCTTTGTCATAGATACGTGCTAGCAATTGTAAACTTCAGATTTTCTTCAATAAAAGAAATACTAATAAAGTGAGTCTTTTTCTGTTCTACTCATTGGGCAGGCAGGGTCTGCACATAATAGAAGGCGGTGTTTTTCTTGTAACACTAGGAAAGTTGGTAAAGTCAGGTCATGGGAGTGGGATCATAGTTGTCTAGAAACTAAACATATGTGCATGGGTCAAAATACAACTACTAATGTTGCTGCTTTTAGCAGTAGTAATCTGGGAAATTTTAGGAAACCATGATTTATACCAAAAAAATTGGCACTTCTTTGTTTGCAAGTGAAAGGTATTATTTTGTTAGTAATTAAACATGTGCAATTATTACGACAGAAGAATCTGTGGGAGCATACCAAAAATGTTAAATCATTTGAAGAAATTCATGCAATTAATTAAGTGTGATTTAGCGTCACTCCGTGGTGATCAGAAAGCCAAGAGCACAGATGTAGGCTTTGTAGTCTAACTATGGATTGCTTGATTTTACTTTCTGTTTCCCTCCTCCTCTCCGCTGGCACATAATTCAAAATAGAGTTGTATAGCTCTTATTTATTTACTCTCTCAAGATTACTGCAGAGCTAAGAAGCTACACAAACAGAAGGTAAACATACAAAGGCAACTAGAGGGCAAATATAGGAATCTGTAAAAGCATGAGAAAGACTTACTTGACATAATATTGCCAAGAAAAAGGGGAGAATACTATATCTAAACACAGCAAGTTCTGACTTCACATTACTATAAAATAAATCTGGGTAGTAAGCCTTTTGCCTTATCACAATAGCCCGTAATTGCATCAGATTCCAAAAGCTAAGCAGGATTAGGCTGGCTGAATACTTGGATGAGAATCCCATAAAATAACTGCTGCTGCAAAAGATGATGCTTTTTGAGTCAGTAAGTTTTGCTCAAGCCATGAATTCATTGTTAAACTAATGCCTTACCATGAGGGTAAGAGAAAGTACACTTCCAGAAGAAACTATGCTATTTGATATAAGACTATTGAACACTGGAGTTTATTTGCTCCCAATAGATTATGTGGAATTTGAGATGACTTATCTCTTTTTACACTGATAGAAATATTTGTCTCAATATTCTACCCAAATTCCATGCTAGCTAGTGACCTTAATTTCTGCCTTTATTTCACTGAGAATACCAATATTGTGATTTTCTCCATTTCTTGTAAACTACTGCTAAATAAGTTGATATTTTTTACTGAAAAGGAAACAGCTGTTGCTCTAAGAGAGATATTTACCTCAGAAGAATTACACGTATTCCTGGCTTACAAAATACACTGTTGAGTCCTTGAGTACTGCTGTTACTATCAAAGGAACATTTGCAAAGGTGCATACAGGAATATATGTAGTATTCTAATAATGAGCATATTTGTTCAAACACAACTAATTTAACATGGCATTAACATATTAAGGAAGTATTTGTTGTAAATAAAGATATCCTGGATGAAAACAGGATTTAGTATAAACTAGAGTTTGATTTCCAGACGTTGATTCTTCTCAGAATTATTCTTCATACTCTATGCTACCCATATCATTTTCTGGATCTTTTTTGCTGTGAGAAACCTAAGCACTGTTTTTTTAATTCCCGGTTCCTAGAATGCAATGGGAGCTATAGTGGGAACTATATTCACAAAATTATGTATTCACATGTATGGGAACTATATTCACAAAAAAAAAAAAAAGACCTCATGAGGAGCAAAGAGAATCTCACATTGAGAGCAGACAGATTTTCATAGCAGTTTTTGAAGACTTACACAGCAATTAAGAATAATAATCCTCCCAAATCAAACATGGATATCTCATCCAGAAAAATGTAACTGAGTCAGGTTCCACTGGGGGTGGGGGTGTGAAGAAATGGTGGACACTTCTAACCATATATACTTCAGATTGTTAGTGTCGTATTTACTATAGTCCTGTAACAAAACTGATTTTCTCTGTTCCAGTATTATTACCATTTTTCTTCCCTATTCTGCTTTATTCATTTCTAGCTCTGTTTATCTCTGTGATTTTCCATCTCTTTTTCTACTCATTTTTAGTGTGAGAATCCCTCACAGGCTGTTCTCTCATCCCATTCTCCACTCCATTCCCTGGAATGATCAGCAAGCTTGTAGTCAATTCTGATACTTAAGACCATCTAAGCTATTTTATGATATCTTTTACAGAAATAGGCAGCTTAAGGGGAGATTTTACAGTTAGCTCATGATTTCAAAGCCTGCTTTATTGCTGTGAATTGCTAGAAATTTCTTTTTTCAAATGAAAAGTTGTTTTAATTCTAAAAGAATCAGAGAACGTCACACAGGCAAACGTAACAGGGATGAATCTGTTTTGCAGATGGCTTTGCTTTTGACACTGGCTTTGCTTCTTCACTCTTTCCCTTCAGATGATACAAGCAAAAAAGCAGGTTTTCAGAATAAATTGTTTATTACAACATTCTACTAATAAAAGTGCTTTCCCCTATATGGCTGGCACTGAGTCCAACTTGAAAGGAAAACTACTGCAACAACAAATTCATAATATTTTTCACTGCAGACTATATCAATGGAACAAATGTTGTTTTCTTATAAACAAATATTGTTTTACATTTTATATAAGCCAAAAAATAAACGGAGGCAAATGGGTAAGTGCAATTAGCAACCGCTAAAGCATAGCAACTGGCATCAAGGAAAAGCATAAACAGGAGAAAATTCTTTCCTTAACTTTTAAAAAAATTAAAAACCCAAACCTTTTCCTGCCCTGCTGTGACTTTTAGAAGGCAGATGATATTATAACTGTCCTCTGCGTCTCTTGCCAATTTCAAAAAATACCATTTTGATACTAATTGCCTAATAACTCTGAGAGCCTATATTACTGCCAGAATTTGCCATTTTTTTTCTGATCTGGTGGGGGCAATAAGCTCTATGCATTTCAAAACATAGAAGACATGTGGAAAAGTCCTGGGGATGACTCCTCTTTTTTTAATTAAATGTGCTTTGTATATCAAAAGATATAACAGGAAAAGCTTTACAGTTCAGTTAAATTTCTGCCCGTCTATCTTTTAGCACTGACTAAAAGAAAAATTAGTGAAGGCTTTTGTATGATTTTCTCATTGCAAGCAGGTTTGTGACATCAGCTGCATTGACAGTTTATCAGATGATCTGTGTGAAGTGTCAACACACACTGTGATAAAATAGACTAACTTTCGACCTACTTTAGGAAATTAGGAGAAAAATGCAAATAACTTGAATTTCCTGCAGAAGTCCAGGTATTTGTATGTCTCGTTATCATAATCTTAAGCCAAACTGCTAAAAATGTGATTCTTTCAGTGATTTCCAAGCAAATAATATTCAGTGTGAAGTCAATTAAGAAAAACTGAGACACATGAAGTTACCTTTTTAGTTAAGGGAAGGGGTTTAACGTAACACAGATTATCTTGTATTTGTTGCCAGCAAAGAGAGCCCCTATGAATGTTATCATGGGTCAGCTGATGAACAGTAAATTCTCATCTCATTGTAATTCATGTGCCTCACCCAATAGTGTTGAGTGGTGTAACTTGTGAATGTGTGATTATGTGAATAAATTTGTACTAGAGGAAAACATTTTCAGTTTTATGCACACTTAGTAAATCAGTTCTTCCTCATCTGACTTTGTCTTTATAGAAAAATATCAATACTAGAAGTTAAGACACATAAAATTGGAACTTTAGTCATGGAAGTACTTAAAACTTCACTTTTTCAAGGAAACACATGGCACCTAAGATGGTGTAATGAGAAACACAGCATCTTTTTTTTTAATATATCTTTAGAAAATTTGAAAATGCTACATTACTACTGTTATTTATTATTTGAGATACATTCCTAACTATAGCCAATAAGTTCATTACTTTTGAAAATAAAAGTAAAAATACTCATCTATTGTATAAGGACAGAAGTAAGTAGCAATAAGTAAGTAGCAAAAGCAACAGTTACAGTTGTGAGCAAGCTATGTTTATTGTTAAACAATAAAAAAAAGTTCTACCAGGCAAGAATAATTAGGACCCCATTAAAAGTCAGTGCAAACTTAGTTAAATTGATAAAAATGCAGCATTTCTAGGATATGGTTAATAGTATCAGAAAGTCTTTACATGTTACTCAATATAAACCTGATAATATTTTAAGAATGAGTACAATATTTTTCAGTTGAAAATAGTTGCACACATTTTAAAATTAATTAATCACTTGGTGAATAAATTGAGGAATGCAGTAAAATGTAAAGGAAGATGAATCTGCTCACATAATTGCAATATTCTAAGGTGTAAGGTTAGCTCTAATAGACGTATGATTAATATCACAGGTAAAAAGCCTACTGAGCTGAATAGCATAATATAAAGTCAGACAAGTTATGAATATGTAACATTTTATATAGAAATAAATTAAACGCAAATCTGGTATCTTCAATCTTTTCTTCCAAAATAGGTAACTCAGTTTCCATTACATACCATTATAGAATGCAAAAAACGTTGTAAAAGCTGTAGATATGAAAATTGGAAAACTTACTTGACAAACTGAGGTGATGCCAGAAATAGCAGAAGTATATACATTAAATGAGTTATAAGGAAAGAAGAGATATATTTCCTAAAATAGCCTAAAAAGTCTTTAATTCATAAATCAGTACAAAGAAGATAAGAACAGTGAAAAGATCAAAAATAGAACTCTTCTGAAATTGCCAAAGGATGTTATTAAATTTCTCATATTATTCCATATGACACTATCTCCCAGCAGAAGGATCACTACATTTGCTCTTTCCATCAAATATACTGTATGATTCTTGGTTGTGCTTCTGCCCCAAAATATCTGCATGAATTTTCTTCTGAATTTAATCGGTATCTTTCAGTGCACTGTGAGTCTGTATTACAGACCAGAGGATGCTTTCTGTCCAGCTGCTTGCTTCTTCAGCTTCCACACTAAAGCACCATGGTAAAAGCAAGCTCCAAACCCAAAGTCCAAAACACCATCCATCTTCAGAAAGATTTCAGGTGGTTCTCTCCTGAACAAATGATCTGAGTGAACACGTATGGTCTAGGTCTCTAATTTGCCTGCATGGAATAATTATAATTTTTTTCTTCTACCTGGACTGTAATGGTAATAAATTCAAATAGTAACTTCTATTTAATTAGATTTCTGAAATTCATGAAGGAACTACGTTCAACCAGAGGTAGGTAGAAGAAAGAATAGGAACTGTTCATATCAGTGGTATCCTAAGGCAGTAGTATATTCACTGAAATGTTACATGGAAGAGATGATAATTAAAACAGTATATTGCATTTTGATACCTTTCTCTATTAAGATTAAAGTATGTGAATGATAACTGTAATACTACAAGTTCACTGAAATTACAGATTATGGTTTTCAGATTTAATATCGATCTTTTGTTTCATAAACTGCAAAATGCACCTTCCAAAGTGAATATTGATCATGAAATACATACAGAACTAAAGTACAGTATCCAGAAGCATCTTTACAGAATCACAGAATGGTTCAGGTTGGAAGGGACCTCTGGAGATCATCCTGCTCACGCAAGATCACCTGGAGCACATTGCCCAGGATCCTGTCCAGATGGCTTTTGTATGTCTCCAAGGATAGAAACTCCACAACCTCTCTGAGCAACCTGTGCCATGCTCTGTCACCCTCACAGTAAAAAGGGTTTCCTCCTATTCAGATGGAACTGCCTGTGTTTCAGTTGTCTTTCATCCTGTCACTGGGCACCACTGAAAACAGTCTGGCCCCATCCTCTTGACACTCTTCCTTCAGATATTTATACACATTGATAAGATCCCCCCTCAGCCTTCTCTTTCCCAGGCTGAACAGTCCCAGTATATGAGAGATGCTCCAGTCCCCTCATCAGGGGATTTAGTAAGCCTTTGCTGGACTCACTCCAGTAACTCCATGTCTCTCTTGTACTGGGGAGCCTAGCACTGGACACAGTACTCCAGGTGTGGCCTCCCCAGGGCTGAGTAGAGGGGGAAGATCACTTCCCTTGACCTGCTGGCAATGCTCTTCCTAATGCAACCCAGGATACCATTTGCCTTGGCCACAAGGGCACACTGCTGCCTCATGGTTAACAACTTCTCCACCAGGACTCCCAGGTCCTTCTCCGCAGAGCTGCTTTCCAGCAGGTCAACCCCCAGCCTGTACTGATGCATGAGGTTATTCCTCCCTAGGTGCAGGACCCTGCACTTCCCTTTATTGAACTTCAGGAGATTCCCTCTACCCATCACTCCAGCCTGTCCAGGTCCCTCTGAATGGCAGCACAGCCCTCAGGTGTCATTCACACACACACACACGTATATAAATATACACATATATAAAGCCCCATTTCAGGAAAGTAAGTAAGTGACTGTGCAAGTCTGGAATTGGGCAGCTAGTTCACTCTTTCTGTTTTTTTAGCCAAATCAAATAAATGAAAAAATTTTTTATATCAGCCTAAAATGTGAATACTTTGGTTTTCTCTCTAAAAATGTGTTTTGAATTCATCAAGCTCTTAAATCCTATAAAAGAAAATTAAAGCAAATTCCACAACAAAACATAATTTTCAAGTGAAACATACAAATATTTCATTCCAATTTTTCTTTTCCTGCGGAATCATTTATAAATAATTTTAAAGCATACAAATATTTCCAATATCTTCTTAAAAACATTATGTTCTTAAAAACATTTCTCAGATCTGATTTTAAGTATATGCCTGTTCACTTAAGCAAACAACTAAAAATTAAGCTTGTGCATCCTTCTACTCAAAGAATTCTTTAGTTACCTCAATAAGTCCCTTGTTTCAGCATTTAACCCTCAAAACAAATCCCATTATCATATATTACTCTAAAGCCTCAACTGTAGAATTAATTTATCCATACACTTTTCACTAAACATATAGTGACTCCATATCATTGCAACTTAAGTATGTGCTTAATTATTATTTTGAATAAAAATATATTCTTCAATCAGAGATCAAACTACTTGCCTCTTCTTGTTGATTGCTATTAAACTGTTCATAGAGATGTTCTTTCTATCAACAGGTAATGAGGCCCCTGTTGGTGCCTGACTAGTCTCAAAGATGCAATACTGAAAAAGAAAAAAATCCTAAATGCTAAGAATGTTCTACTCGGTCCTGTCAAACCAAACGTAGTGCTGGAGGCGTGGATCTAAGAGCGAGAACACTGAGTAGATGTTATCTTCAGATACCTTTAGCTTTCCAGTAATAAAGAAAAATAACATGGGCAAAATAATTAAAAATAAATAGAAGAGAATAAGAATAATCCTGCAAAAATATTAAGTCAAATATGTGACACTAGGAAACAGTGTACAGATATTAAATAGCATGCAAGTTCTAATGTCTTATGTTCAAGTAAGGCCTTTCTTCTGTTCAATGAAGGACTCATGTTCAACCTCCACCTTCATCAGTGCAAGGTGTAACACAAGCTTTTGATCCACTCTGACTTCCTTATGCACACAAGCACCTCCATCTGGGCTTAACTCGTCCTTAAACTTGACCTTGTTGGCCCACTGGAGTCAAGCTCCTGGCTTCTGGCCACTGACCCATTCAGACTAGCCTTGGTTACCTCAGCTGTACTACCTTTGTGAATGACTGGGGTCAACTCTGAAAAAATACTTAGGGAGGAAGTAGCACATGTGCTTCCATATTAAACCATCTTTGTTTGGCATCTATGTGTAAATGAACCTGTCATAAGCCCTTGACAAATCCACACTATGTCCTCTAAACAGAAGGCCCTGAATACAGGCAGCCAGGATGTGGCATTTGGTCATAGACACATTCTGTGTTTGCAGAGTGCAAGGTTGCAAGCCAAGAATGTTTCAATGGCTGAATGTCCTGAGTTTGTTCCACTTCTTCCATGGTACATGCCATTTTCAGTCAGAAATGGACTAACCACATAAAACAGAAGTTTTTTCAATATAGCAGCATGTGGGTTATACATCACCTTATAGAGCACAGAAGGTGGGAAAATGCTTTCAAAATCCAAACTATCCCTCTTCCACCAAGTTGTATTTAATTTTATTTAACTATTTTCATCATGCCTTAGTGAGCTGAACTCACTGTTCTGTTTCTGAAGAGATGAGTCTGTTTCATCATTGTTGCTTGTCTGACTTGACATGTTACAAGAGATACAGGCAAAGCTCACAGCAGTAGTCAGATTATTACAGCAGTTCTCACAAAAATGGAATGTTGCATCAAGGTAAAAAAATGTGATTGCTAGCTTCATAATTCTACAACATAAAAGAGAAATTTTATCCTTGACCGGTATAATAAACTGTTTTTACAAACCCCGCCCCCAATACTATATGTGATTAAAAGTCAGTTATACGTACAATGAAGTTATTTTAAAGTCCACGAGGATTTACAGCCTCCAAAAGTTCATAAAGACTCCCTAGTCATTTAAAATGAAAATAACAGATAACAGGGAGAAAAATAATAGGGAGAAACATAGAAAAGATCATGCAATTTAATTCTTACTGTGTATAAGGATTTTAAGGGACATTTAATGGACCTGACAACATTTCTCATAGGTTCACTGTGCATCAAATAAGCCTAAATGATCTGATTCCTTTCAACTAGCCATGTTCAATTGTTCAATCACCCATCTGTAAGAAAAGGAATCTATACTGGACTGCAAAACTACTGCATTCTTTACCATAAATTAGCTGTTAATACTGATTATGATAACAATATGAGTAGTACACATCTAGAAGCTATTAGCAAAACACAAAGTATTATGTAATGATTCACTCAATTTGAAGTCAGCTTCAAAAAGGAAAATAAAGGAAAAACAATATTGTATTAAATCTCCTCAAAGAAAAAACTAAGAGAAAGTATTGATCAATCTGGGAAAATTTTAGTTAGAAGCTTTCACATTAATAGTTAGTATATTTTCAAAAACGTATTTTGTGAAATTACTAGTAATGTTGCTTACATTCTGAGTCAACTGGAAAATTAGACACATGGGCAGGAACAACAAATCCTTGTTTTGGAAGTGAAATAATAAGCTATGGGACACTTTCTTTGAGGAGCCCAGTAAATAAAGGACCACTCATTTCCCATGTATTTACTATTTCATTATCAAGACTTTTTTTTTTTTTTTCTTTTAGGAATATGACTGTTCAACTCACCACATATGTGATGCAGAGTTTACAGTCTGTTTCCACATAGTTTAGTTTCCATGTAGTTCCAGTCTATCTGTAACTGTCTATCTGTGACTGTCTAATTACTGTCCATATGTTTCCATATAGTTTATTCTTAATTAAATTTTATTCTAAAATTTTGCAACTAGGTAAGTAAGCATCTGTAAGTGCTATATTAATATCTAAGTTTCATGCTTCATATTCCTGTAACTGCATTTCTTTAGAAAGATCTAAGAAGCATTCAGTTGCTCTTAAATATTTAGCAGTTTAAACTATCCTCTTTTTATTAAAGAAATACAAACAGCTGTTATTACCTCTGGAAGAACATGTCCCATCTTTGGCATTTTCCATGGTGTTGCCTTTAGCCTTCCACAAGTGACTCATATTTACACAAAACTTACCAGTAAGGATTCCTGTGTGATCTAATTCCAGACAGTATTTTGACATAGCAGAGATAAGCACTGTAAAGATATCTAGATGGCTAGTCTGAGAAGTAAATAATTTCTTATATTAAAATCCCTACAGTTTTATAAGATTATATTCCATCCTTTCCAGTTTTCCTGAATGCCTACTCTTTTTCCTAGTTACTGTAGCAGAAATGATTTTATTATTACCCATTTTAGGTTTTCCAATCTTATATTTAACAGATGATTTGTAAGTGTTCCTGTGTTTAAGCTTTCTTATACTTGAGGAAACATATATTTGCTTCTCCTTAAAGTGTGCAATTCAATAACTCTGGAAAGATATCTGTATCAACCGTGCTGGATTAAAATGACTCTAAAGTTAAGTACACTGCTTCTGTTTTGAATTCATAAATGTGTTCATGTTTACTTGTTCTCATTTAGAGACTGACATAGTACTTCTCTCCTTCTGAAATCAACTTTAATAAAAGCTTTGGTGGTATGAAAAAATGCAGTATGTTTGTTAGGACAGAACACAGAAACCACAGAGAAATGTAAAGTACTGCGGTGACGAGGGACATTAGCAAAACTTGCTGTTTCTTAATACTGTTGAGAAGAGCACGTATTCAGACAGATTTCAGGGCATTCTTACTGTGATTCATAATATATGAGATATCAGCCTCCAGAACTGAATGGCCACTTAAGCTTGTATTTCAGAAATCTAGGGTTATGCTTTTGAATTGAGTGTCTGTATATATTTCAGTGAACTTGTTCATGAAAGTCATACTGATCTGGATTATAGTGAAGTAGGGTATCTTCATCTAGAAATTATAAACAGAAAGATCACAGCTCCTTGAGGGGCCTCCTAGATAGACAAAAATTTAAGAATCATATTTATTACCACTGTTGCTATAGAAGTGTTTGTGTTGAATAATTAAATCAAGTAAATTTGAAATCCTCATCCTATATCAACAGCTGAAGTGTTCAGCTGTTGCTTAGGTCAATACCAACAAAATCACTTCCTTTCTTCACCTATAATTAGGAAATTTAAAGAGGGCATAAAGACAGCTGACTAATTACATTATTTAGGACAGCAAAAGGCTTGCAAAGGTACATACAAGAGAATCAACTACTTTAATATATTACACTTCCAGCTTTTGGAACTATAAAATAATACTGTATCCAACCAAAGTAAAGTTGAGTGATTTTGCCCATGTTTCCATACAAAGGGTGTTATCTCATTGCCACCTTTCAAGTTAGACTACCAGTTTCACCACTATTAGTCTCTAGAATAACAGACGTTCTTGTTAATTTATTCACATTTTGAACACATAGCTGTTTAGTTAGAGATAACTCTGCGTCTCATCTCTCCTCATGCTTAACATATCCTTTTGCTATATCATTATTCTTTCATTATATTATATCATTATTCTTTCACAATTTTTTATATATTATATATTTTTTATAAATATGCACATACATATGTATATAATATACATGTGTATAAATAAATAGGGAGAGATGAAATTGAAAAAAAAAGAAAGCATGCACATATGTATAGAACTACTTTTCCTTTAAATAGTAGTATTAAACTGTTTCCTGTAACATTAGGACATTAGAATCTTAAAATTGAAATCTTTCCTCAGGGTCATCTATGAGTTACATTTGGACATAATCTCTTTATTAGCTTTAATTACCAATTAAATATCCTGCTATCAAAATAATGCTGTGAACAGATTTTGTTATCTTTTTTCTAAACAGAAAACCAGCAACATTTCGAGATTTCGATATCATCTCCAAAAAAAGATTTGCAGAAAGATTTGCAGTATGTGAACATTCCAGATTTCCAAGTTTTTCTCAAAACCTTTCATGCTTTTTAGAAATATTCATTTTCCAGAAGAAAACAAAAAAGAATTGTTTTCTGTTGTGCAGGCATTCAGTAACCAGAATGGGGGTGCATGATACGAAGTGCCACAATAACCATTTTGATCACATGTCTATGCTCCTGCAGTGCTACATCTTTTTTTTGCTAATCACAAAAACAGTTAGGTTGGAAGGTACCTCAGGAGGTCATGTTGTCCAGCACCCACACCAGTGGTGCAGTTAAAGCATATACTACCTTCTTTATACCTTGTTAATTGGGTCAGTGTCTTCATGCAACTCACTGACTCAGCCAGGATCAGCATTGTCTCTTATCATAACTGCTACTCATTTTAGAGCTTTCTTGGACAAAACATTACAAGATCTTACAACAGGTATCTTCTGAGAAGAGACTCTCAACTCTGAGGTAAACTGTTGATCCCATAAAATTGTTGGTGCACTAGTTACTCTACAAATAGATACAGATTTCCAAAAATTACCTACAATGTACAAAATAGTGCACATAACTATTTGATATTCAACCTTACAATAAACTTTGATTTAAAGTATTGTGTCCTAAAAGAGCAGTAGATATCTTTCCTTTATTTGTATTTAATTGCCTGAACTACATTCTTTAGACCTGGATGCTTATACTTCTCCTTTTAACTATTTATTTGTTTTCTTCGTGTGATTTATTATGCTATGCATTAGAAGCTTACTATTGTTCCATCTACAATTGATATGAAAATATCTGTTCTCTTCCTCACTGTAGAAACAATCCTAAACAACAGAATCTTAAACAACAGAAACAATCATAAAAAATATTATATTGATATATATAAACACAAGTACTCTATGTGTAAGAAACTTAAAGCACTCTTTCCAATAGGATATTCAGTATAGCCAATATACTGGGTATTCATTAGATATCAGCTGGAAATAGGTTTCCAAGTTTGGGTATTACACTTCTAGCAAAATGTGGACCCACTAAAGAAAATGCAGAGAAGAAAAAAACAAGCACAGTCTGAGATCTAGGAAAGCATGAAGCTGAACATGGTGCCAAGTAGAAAAAAAATGCTCAGCCTCTACTACACAAAGCAGGAAGAGAGTCTGATAAGCTAAAAAGATGATGCCAAAAACCTGATCCCAATGGCTCTGAGTCCTTTAAGGAGCACAGCATGTAATGAGTATCATTATATAGTGTTCTGTCTTTTCTTGCAGAAAAGGTTATAAGAAATGGACATACTTTTTCTAGAGAAGACAGGAAACATACAGATTTATCATAGAAACATGGTAAGTCTTCAAATATTTAAAGGTTGCCTTAGTGAAGAAAACAACAAACTAGTCACCATGTCCATGTCCACCAGACACAAAAATATGACTTTGTTTTTGATCAACTAAAACCTTTATTTCACCTTGCAAGGTGCTGCCTATCTTTGTGTAGTTCATTATTCCCACCTACGTGCAGTGGTTCCACTGAACTGATCCTTTCTTTTTCACAGTTCTACAATTTTTCAAGATCGTTCCAAATTCTAATACTACCCTGCAAAGGAGGTTTCTTTTGCAAATACTTGTCAATGTAATAATTAACTGGGTTGGATTATACTGATTTATATCTGGTGTTATCACAATAAAAATCAACATTACAAATCACTCTCTGTTTGCTACTAGGCACAATAAGTCATACCACATGGCAATGAATTACTGTGTCGGGAAAAATATGCTCGGTTCATATTATTTTATCCTCTGGGTTATTAAAGTTAAGTGTATCAGTAGATTTCCTATAACATAGTTGTGTTTTTATGATTAATGTTAAATGCTATGTTTATGACACAGTTGTGTTTCTGCTGTAAAAAGTGTATTTTCTAAAGCTAATATTGACCAGTAAAATTTCAAGTACAGGTCTTAAAGACTTGAAAAGATTATAGATTTTAAATTCAGCACAAAGACATATGGAGCACTTGGACATTTATAGAAAGGCTTAAAGAAAGTGTGATGCTGAAGGAATGATCCATAAATGTATTTTAATTCTGTGTTCAAAGAACCTTTAATTTTCTCAAGAAAAGACAATGTATACTATAGTACTATATATTTAAATAATACAAACATATATTTTACCTGCTTGGTCTTTAAATATTTTTGATATGACGACAGGCACTTTGTGCTCAGCACCACCCTGCAAAAGATGTGTATTAACCATGAGATCTCAATTAAGACTGTGGTGAACTATTTATACTGAAAATTAAAAGAAAAAAAACAAGAAGTTATCCATACCTTTATGCTTAAGCCCAAGCCACCAACTGGTTGTCTACGAAGTGTAACAGTTCTGTGCTTTAAAAAATTGCAGAAAAAATAAATTTAGGTGAAAATATGATATCTGAACAAGCATATAAAATGTCTGGGTTTTTTTTTAATTTTAAAAAGTTATTTCTCAAAGGTACCCTAGAATCTGGGTGATCAAGTTCAGTTCTGAGGTATGATTCAAGACTGACTTCATAGGCACTCATTTAATTCCCTTACCATAAAGGTCTTTAACACTGAGAGCAGAACACTTTTATATTGTGAATTCTGCACACAGATTTTTAATGGTTTTTTTTTCTATTACTGAAGCACTATTCTTCCTAGATGGAAATTTTTACATCCTTTTGCTTTGACAAATGTTTTTGTGAGAAAACTATATGAAGAGATTTGAGATGCAAATTTTTACAGCCGAATTATTTTCTCTAGCTGATCATTTTTCAATTGCAAATACCAATGTTTTCTAATCCATATCTTCAGGCCTATGTGAATTTTCTTGCATTTTCTGTTGAAGTGCATAAAGAAGATAAACATTTATCAATATTTTTCTATAGTAACCTATCATATGTTTAATACTATATTGAATTTGACATTTCATTCATGTGTACCTCTCAGTGCCTGACACCATAATAATGGAACATGTATCTTTACTTCATCTGTTGACAGTAATTAATAGTTGAGCAGGACTTTTTTTAGCAACATGCTGAACAATACTGCATTCGATTTATGTCGATTCTCAGCACCTACAACAGTAACTACTGAACATTTAAGGTAAAATATTTTTCTTTTTATTCTGTATATCAGAATCTCATATGAGATTACGCCTACATGTAAATTTCTGATTGGGTATTTTATGATTTCACTAATTCAGATAAATGTGAATTTTGATGTTCAACAGTTAAGCCCATACCCAACACGTTATTTATTTTTTCTAACACTCAACTTAGCAGACTTGTGACAATATTGACTTGGGGGAAAGGGCAACAGTAAGTCATACATTTCAGTTTGACTTTAAGAGGGTAAAAACTAAAGCATATAGTTAAAACTTAAGAATACTTCCTTGCATTTTCTGTTCCCATGAATATTATACTACTCCAGTCTGTGCTAAAATGGAAAAGTATTCTATCATGACATATGATAACTGATTTAATCAAAGGTGTGTATGATTCAATCTCAGACTATATAATTCAGCTTTAGTGAAGTATGTGCTATTTCAGATTATTTCATTGATTCTTCATTTTGAATTGAATCAAAACTTTTAATCAAAATAATCATGTGTACTGAGAAAGCTCGGATCCAATCTGATTGAGAATACATGGATATCTACGTTTAAAATCATTGACTCATTCCCAAGAGCCATTTTTCTATGACATAAATCCTACTCGCTTATTTAATTTTTTTTCTTTCCCTGCACCTATACTTATCCCCTCTAAAAAAATTATCCCAATATAACTCATTGTACAGAAATGATGAAATAAATTATTTCAGAGTTTAGATTACTTGAGCATTATTTGGCAAGAAATGTACATATGCTGCAAGGACAGCTTTTGCCTTTTTATAATAAAAAAACAAGCAAGATATTGTCTATTGGCATTTTCTCCATTCAACTATAACTAATACACATATTTTATACAGTTGACAGATAAATTTCAACTGATAATACTGACTAGATTATTCAGTTCAGAGCCCTACAAAGCACTCTACTTGCATAATAGTTTGTTATAATTTTGATATTTATATTTTCATAGCTTATAGCATAGGTCATTATGTAGCTCCAAATACTCCTATTAAAACATACTTTGACATAAGTTATTACACATGTATCTGTTTTTTTTTTTTTTAGTAACAGCCTTTTAAATTAGAGCTACATTTAAAAAATGCAAAGGAACCCTCTACATGTAAAGATGTTCAAATTGCTAAGTCAAATACCAAAAGCTGGACAGTGTCATTATCAAGATCATTTAAACAAACTCATCTCAACTGTATGCATAAATCTGTCTTATGAAACAGTATTGCTATTACGTAATCATATATCGTTCGCTGTGATCATGACTAACGGTCATACAAGACCAAATCCTACCTCTGATTTTCACTGAAAGATAGATTTTTGTGATTTTCAATTTTCCAAAAACTGAAGAGTGTATAATTGCAGAAGAATAAAAGAAAGCTAAAATTGGGTCAATATTTAAAACATATATAAATTCATTATATCACAGGGGCTTAAAGGTCAGATGATCATAATCTGTCAACCAACCACCTGTTCCATTATAGAATAGCAATCAACTCAGCTCATAAAAATTTAAAGGAGAATAATTTTATGGAAAACAGAGCTTTTCAAATTAAATTAATATTTGTTATGCAGTTTCCAGTCTTAGTGACAGGTACCAGTGCTGTAATAACCCACATAAGGCACCAATCTGACACCACAAAAATATTTAATGAAAAAAATAAAACTACGCAAAATAATATGGCATATTTTAAATGCATTTAAACTGGCTAACTAAAAGATTCCAAATCAAAATTTAATTAAGATAAAGTCATCATTAAGTGGGTATGCTTCTGGTAGGGTAGTGACAGTCCCTGGATTATTAAAAAAGTTCAAAAAATTAGTGATCTGAAAGAAAATCTAAATTAATTGCAATAATGTTTGTAGGTGACACAAAGTGAGAAGTAATGATCACCAGGACAGATTCTGAGTACATAGTTATTTTGATGATTTGTTAAATTAGAAGTAAGTTACAATACATATTTTAATACAAGCAAATAAAAGATAAATTCTTTTTGTAACAAGGAAAACAAATTCCATAAATAAATAGAGCAGAGCACTCTATCTGGAAAAAGGTGATTTTCCAAAAAAACGTGAGTTCTACTGAGTATGAGAAAAATCTGTGTTCCTAAATAAAACCACAGCCAAAAGCACTAGTGTAATCCTACATCATTAGGTGACTATTAAGCAGGAGTATGGACACTTAAATTATTTCTGTATCTGGCAGTGGTGCAAACACTTGAACAAATACAGCAAGTTCTGATAAGCTCATTTTGAAAAAGATAACACACAAACTGGAGAGGCAGCAAAGAAGAGCCACAAGAATGCCAAACAGCTTGAGAGGTTTGTCTCGTAGTGAAACAGATACCAGGACTTGAACCTATTTAGCTTTTTTAAGCATATTTCAGGGATGATCAAGCACACTTTTAAGCAACTTCCTTGGCAGAAGCAACTTCCTTGGCAGAAGAGTGAATCTTACAGACAAATATAGTGCAAATTTCAGTGACATGAAGTTGAAAATAGACACATTCAGACTACAGACACAACATTTTAAACCTTGCTACCAGGGTAAACCATAATTGGAATTTAAAATAGTGAACATTTTTTAACAATAATATGGCCTTTAGACCTTAAAATGAAATGATATTTCTTTTTTATCTTTCTTTAAACCATGATCTATCATGTTATTTCATGAACACAGATTTAATTCAGTTCTAAATGCAGAATTATTAAAATCCTCATGGGCTTTTTATGGTACTAACCGCTACAATATCTGGGTTCACCCATAGAAATAAAATTGGTTAAATCTATCACAAGTAGCCTCATCCTACAGAGTAAGAAGGGAGGCACCTAAAGATTAAAGTACAATTTATTCTGTATTACTGATGCAAAATGCCTAAATATATTTTTTTCCAAGTATTTAATATTTGTATGAACTTTATCTGTTTAAAGAAGATATGAAGGCAGAATTCATGCAAGATGATGAGAGTTATGCAATTTACCATGTTAGTATCATATGTCTGAGTTCCTTCCGCACAGGAAAGACAGCATATATACATGGTTCATTACAGAGACTTTCAGGAACATCATATAGCAGGATCCCCAAGTCTAGTCTCATGACAGGATGCACAGGTTAGTGATGCGGGATGTAACTCCTCTGGTAGTTCTCCCAGTGGAGGATGGTCATCTATTTTCTTGCTGTGAGAATCTCTTTCTTAAAACTGAGATCCTAGATAGTTGAAATAGTGGTAAATGACCATCAGGCAAATAGACAGGTTTTTGACACCAGGGAAAAGACTCCAGAAAGTCTAGTTAGTCAAGTGCAAGGTGATACATCTCTCAGGAATCTTGCTCAGCCCAGAAAAAAACAGGAAGGAGTCTGTAGGTTTGATCTACATGAGTACCAACAACATAGGGAAATTCAGGAAATAAGCTCTACAGATAAAAACTAGATTGCAAGGAAGTAAGTTGGAGACCTGCACTTCTATAGTAAGATTCCCCAAAATGCTTCCAATACTCCCCACAGGACTGAGGAGACAGACAAAGCTCTAATGTCTGCCTGAAAAGATAACTCAAGAAATATGGATTCAGATTCATCAGAAACTGAAGGAATTTTTGAAATAAAGGGAGCCTGTTCAGGAGGCACACACTTCATCTGGACTGTAAATAAGCCAAAGCTGCTGGTACTTAAAATTCAGGAAGGCTGAAGTGAAATTTTAAACTGTAGGGCTGGGAAAGAAGTACAGATGAGCATTATTGTGGACTATGCTTGTATTATGGATATAAGCAGAGAAATGCTGTATGCTCAAGTGAAGGGGTTTTGGAGAGGTAGAAGACGACTGTAATGCCAGGATGAAAACTATACATAAATATACATACATATAGTAAAGGTAAAATAGTCTGCATGAACAGCAGAGTAGAGGCTCTGTGAGAAAAAAGAGCTTAGACTCAAAGAAAACTAATAAACCAACTACCTCATCAAATAAAACAGAATCTCTATGGATTCCAAGCTAAATACAAGCAAGACTGTATATTACAACGATACGAGTCAACTAGGTTGACAACAGTAACCGAGATATGCAAAGAGGTGATGAAAATGAGAAATATAACACTGATGACAGATTTAAATTAACCTCATGTAGATCAGACAAATATCACACCAGAATATAACACAGTCAATAAAATGTAGGTGTCTATCAGTGACTGCTTCATGGAGCAGCTGCTTATGGAGCTCAAAGATTAGATGCAACACTTGCTCCTGTCTTGAATACCACAAAGGATCTACTCTGTAGCAGCAACCACTGTGTACTTTAGATTCAACATCTGCAAGAGCAGCAAGTTCAAAAATTCCACTGCAATTTTGATCCCAAAAGAGGAATTATGCAAAAGTAAGGAAGTTTGGTAAAAAGGAATATAAAGTTGAATATTAAATCTTCATAGGCGGTGTGAAAACTACTTAAGGTTACCACGCTGGAAATGCAGAGCCACTGAATGTGGCTTAACAAAGCTTAACAAAGACAAAATGAAAGCAGCATGGCTAAATAGCAGGATAAGAGAGGTTATCAGATGTAAGGAGTGGACATCATATTGAAATGAAGACAAGAGAAAGGAACTTAAGCAAATGAAATATAAAAACAGAATTAGACGTAAAGAGAGTTCAAAAAACAACTGACAAAAAGAAACAAAGAATCAAAGAATCAAAGAATCAAAAACAATCAAAAATAATAATAAATATTCAAATATATCAGGAGCAGGAGGTCTGCCAAAGAAACTGCAGGGCCAATTTATGATGAAGATATAAAGGAGTACTAAGAGAAAATAAAGCTGTTAGAGGGAAGATAAATGAACACTTTTCATTAGGGCTTACTGTGAAAGCAAATAGAAATGTTCCTCCAATACTCCTTGTAGCACAAATGATATATGGATCTGTATGATTCTGAAATAACTTTAGGAGCAAATTGACTAAATAACATAGCAAATCACCAGGGTCAGATAGTGAGATTATCTTCACTGCTTATACCTGAGACAAGAAGGATGAGTGAACTTGGAATATCTGCAGAAGGATCTCATGGAATAGTAATTATAAAATAGCAGATAAAAGACAATAGTAGATAAGTGTTAATGAGAGAGACTTCTTTTCCCCCACATATATTATTTTTATATAAAAGTTAGGATTATTTCTAAATCAGTTATTTCTATAATGGAGTCAAACCTCGGGGTTAAAATAGATAGTTCCACAACAACATCAGTTCAGTCTTCAGCAGTGGTCAAAAACACAGATCAAATTTTAGGAAGTCTAAGCAAAAGAATAGAGATAAAATATATAAATAAATATATGTGTGAGTGTGTGTGTGTATACAGGTATGTATATATATAGGTATACATATATGTAAATTATACCACTGTAAAAATCCAAAGTTCACCTATCCTTGAATTATGTATACCAATTTGGTCCCCTCATATGTAAAACTTCTGGAAAAGGTTTAGAGGAGGCCAATAAGGATGATGGAAGGACAGAAGATCTTCTGTACAAAGAATAACAGAATAGCCTATAACTCCTCAGCCAGGAAGAGAGATGGACTGGGGATCAGGAGAGTCTTAAAAAAACACAAGTGGCATGGAAGACAGTGAATAGGAACCAGTCTTTATCATCTTTTGCAATACATGAATTAGGAGGCATCAAATGATACTGTTAGGAGCTAGGCTCAGATTAAACAAAAACAGGTGATTCTTTGTGCAATGAGTAGCAGATCTATAGCGTCTGATGAGAAAAAAAATTTGGATGCTGAAAATCTACATGGGTTCAAGGGGAGACTGGACATGGAAAATAATTCTGTTAACAGCTAATACAAACTACATTTTGCTTCGGAAAACCCTGAATAACTTCAGGCAGGGCAAGTGTTAAGAAAAGCATCATATATTCCTGCCCTATCCTTATCCTTTCCTAGGGATACATTAATGGCTACTTTTGAAAAAAGGATACTAGACTCAGTAGATCTTAGGTCTGAATCAGTACTTATGCAGACAAAATTTCACAGCAATGACACTTGGACAGAAAATTATACTAGTTTTGTATGCAGTTATGAAACAAAATTCTAATACAAGAACTTCATGCCAAAACCAAACTCTAATATTTGTAAAAAACGAAATCTTCTGAAGACATAAATGATAACTTTATGCATGATGAAAACCTAATGTTTTTGTATAATTCAAATATAGAGACAGCTTATTTTACCTCTTAGTTGCCTGTATGTTATGTATAATTTTTCTATTCAGATTAATTTATTTATGGTTTGAGGCTAAAGTGAGGCAGACATCTGTAGCTGTCTTAAGAAACAACCACAAAAATATAGCGTTACAGTTGACTGTATGATAACTGTGTAATATTATTTCTGTATAGGCAAGGAAAACTCTTTAGAAAGTGTTACAAATTATCAATCTGAATCTGAACAGAAAATCTGAAATTCATACTATTTTGTTTTTAACTAGTGTTTTGTTTTACTAATTATATCCTTTAATAATTTTTTATTTATTAAAGCCACTCATTCTGAAGGTTTCCAAAGTACTCGATGTGTACACTATAAAGATCACTTACTCAAATTGTGCTACAAAGCAGAAGTAATTCTGTACCTCTTACAGCAGATAGCATAACAGGCTTTTGGGTCTCTGGTTTCTAGGAGATTAGAGGAAGAATAAGTGGACTGCATGGAACTTCAAGGTGCATTTGAGTAGACAGAATGTAATTATTAAAACTGTAATTGTTCAGGATACCAATATGAAACATTCCTACCTTTGTGGGACCTTTTATTGTTGCAAGTAGACAAGGATTCAATTGTCCAGTTTTCCAAGTGATACTGGCTGTGTAATACCTATCATTATGTTTAAGAATTGGGTTAACATTTTGGGAATGATATTAGCTAGCTTCTAAGCTTTAAGAAACAGATTAAATTGACCAGTATCAAAAGTACCAACATGGAAAGAGAAAACAGATTTTCCTAAGTGCATGGTGGGTAGAAGCAGTTCTGTGACTGTATAGCCTAGCTGTTTCATTTTGACTTAGTTTACTGTGGAGAAATATATATTTTGGAAACAGGCTTTTTCTTTGAAAAGTTAATTTTTAAAAAGACTAGGCCAGTAACATTCTCATTGTTATAAAGTTTTAGCATTGTATGGTCAATACTTCGTCACAAAATTTTATAAAATTAGATGTTCAGTTTTTCCCCTAAATTTACAATCAAGGAATCTTTTAGAGGGAAGCGCAGAAATACACACTCACTGCCAAAGCCCAAATAGGACTATAATTTTCTTAATATTACAGAATAATGGAATTTGCAAGATTAAGATTACTTCTAACACTTCTTATATAGCCCTATAATAATAACAAGAGGTTTCAAGGACCAACATATCTATCATTTCATAAAAAAGTACTGCTACACAGAACTGGAAATTTCAGATGACAGGCAAAAGCCTGTAACAGATGGGTAAGACAAACAAATGGAGAAGTTGAAACAAAGCCTAACTCTGGGCGTAAATCCCACTGCAAAATGATGGGTTCCAATCTTGATATCTCTACTAAATCTGCTATCTGTTTCTGGAAAAACTGAAATCATTGAAAGGTCATAAAATGAAAAGTTAGAAAATGTAGGTGCATAAGATGAATTCTTCCTGTGAATTCTATTTAAGGTTTGAATAGAAATAAAATTCCTAAACACTGTCTCTTTGGTCCAAGAAACCAAAGTCGACTCACAAGAATTAGCATACAGGGATTGTGCGCAGATATGAATGTTGTCTGTGAGTTCATTTCAATTTTTGCGCTTTTGTTCTTGCTGCCAATTAGATATCCAGTGTTAAAAAGCTATTTCCTGGAATTTTATAGGTGCATGGTAGAGAGAACTATAGGATGGACAGGACCCTCTGTGAAAATGAGTCCAGCCACCTGTTAGGGCAGACAGTCAGAGCACAGAACACAACCAGAAGGGTAAATAAAAAAAGCATCTTATTGGTAAAGCCAGTATGTAATTAAAAAAAAAAAGTCCTTTAAATGAAAATGTAGCTTACGGGGGGGGGGGGGGAAAGGAGCAATCCAGAAATCCAGTTGTACATGCCTGAATAAAACCTTTGTCTTGTTCCAAAGCATGGAAACACTGGAGTTCATGGTTGTTGACCATGAACAGGCTTAGATATGTTCAAAGACAATGCAACTGCATTTAAGGAAGCACTTTGCTTTTCATGAAAGACTAACATCAGCAGTCATCACGACAGAAGCAAAAGCAATTTCTAGGCCAAAAAAACCCTTGTAGCTGCAAAAGTGAAAGGGTGGAGTTAAACTAAATTTTGTGGTTAGAAGTAATATTTAGAAGTGATCAACTTGTTTGTTCCTCAGTCACTATCATGCTCATGGAACAACATTTGTTCTGAAGGGAGGCCAGAGCACATTCCAGTGGGTTTATATCTTGTCACAGTACGTAGCTCAGAGACAAGGGCTTTATTTCAGAACAAGATCTTGTTCTGTGCACAAGGGCAAACAACTGCAATGCATAAAAAAGCTGTTCACGATGTGAGTAAGCAGAAAGGATTTTGCCCTAACCTAAGATGCTGACAGGCATAGACCACAGATGAAATCAGACTTGGGCAGGATGCAGTTCAGTACTTATGTCGCTTTCAACAACCTGCAGCTCTCCAAAGCTTTAAGCATGAAAGCAGTACCAAAAATATAGTTGTTAATTAAGCCTGCATTTTTTTGCTTAGATGTAGTCCCAAAAGGTTTTAGAAGCCCTGGGAGAGAGAATTTCAGGGAGAGACAATTTCAGGAGAGCTCTAGACTGAAACAGCACATATAACTAAACAGATTGGGGAGCTTAAAAGATCTCAGTCATCAATATTGAAACAGACAGCAGCAAGGCAAAAACTTTAAAGAACTCCAAGAATGATGCGAGAATATGTTGAAAAACAAATGCAATGCAAACTTGAAAACACAGACACCAAATAGAAGAGCAAGAGATCAGTAACTAGAGAAGAGACTAGTTGGTAACTGGAGGCATAAAGTGGAGGTTGTAACAATTTCCATTGCTACTGAAACTATCCTTTAATACTATGTATTTTTCAAAAAGTTTTTAATCCACTTCTGAAATCTTTCTATGTTGGGAAAAACATGAATTACCCTCCTCATTTTAAGTGTATTTCTCTACAAATAAATCATAAACTCTGGCTCACAGACCTAACTCCTGAGAATGATATAGCTGAAAACAACCAACAGCTTTAATAAAGTTTCTCAAAGAACATCGAGACTTGCCTTATGATACTTTTTAAATGTAATTTGGAGAACTATGTGGTCAAACACCTGTCTTTTAGTTATGAGATAGCTCTTGACATAGGTGACCTATTATGTTCTTTTAAAACACAATGGTTTGATAGAAAAGTTTATCTCTGCATGTGGATGGATACAAATATATAAAAGACTTTTCTACAGATGTGAATGGAGCTTAAGGGCCAATGTCAGAAGCCAATTATAGTTCTAATTTTTGGTGCTGCTTGCTGTCTGTCACTGAACAATCACAGAATTCAGTTTAGTGTTTTGTAGCAGGATTTTACATCCACCCATCAATGTCTACCCATTTTGTCATCATTACCACATTGTCAACATCCAGCACTGGCAGTCGAGGAAGGGGATCCTTCATTATGAAGAGTATTCTATTTGTGCGTTAATGAACAAGGGGAGAGATTTCATGAGGAGGTACTTTAAGCTTTCCACACAATTTGATATAAAGGCATATATTTGGGAGAAGATTCAGTATGTGTATATATATATACTGTGTATATATATAGTACATATATATATATAGTGTGTGTATATATATATATATATTCAGCATATATATATGTAATGATCCTAGGTGGCTATAAAAGTAATATACACAAACAAACACTTCGAAATTTGAGTTCTTTCTAAAAAAGTACGCTCATACAGCAAAGAAAGGCCTTCTAGAAAAGGAGAAATAATTATTTAAACAATTGTTCGTCATGCATTGTGGAAAAAATAATAGGCATTTTACTATCTATTTTGTATCCAAGATAAATCATAACAAGGCTAGGAGATGCTAGCCGGCAGTCTGGTTGTACTATAGTTAGAAAGAAGCAGACAAGAATAAGGGAGTAATTTTAGGGTAAACAACCTGGTAATCACACTGAAAGCCGTGAACATGCCATTGCCACAGCATGCAGAACCTTCCAGAGGGGCAGGCTGTGTGTGCCCCCTTCCCCAGCAACAGCCAATCGCCAGGTGACACGGGAATTTGAGCCAATCAGAACCAGGCATTTTCACCCATAGCTGAAAGTGCTGAGGTTGCCGCGTGGACCCAGCAAAGCGCCCATGGAGGTTGCCGGAGTGCCCAAGGGCACTGGCCCCCCGTGTCCTCCAGGGCCACCTGGTCTGCACCGCCAGGGCAAAGGCAGGTCATAGGAGAAATGTCAACGTTTGGCCCGCCCAAACTCTTCCTGCCACCTCCTCCATTGTAAGGCTGCTGTGTCACTTGTCCATATATCTGTGATTAAACGTGCTTTGGTACCTGAGACCATCTAGTCTCCACATTGCCAGCTCCATCTCAAACCATAACACACTATTAACTTAAGCAAGGTAAGTGGCTAAACAGCAAGCCAGGAAAATGCAAGCAAGGAAATCATTCACTGCTGCATTGTTCATAGTAGTTCAAAGTCTTTGTTGTTTTTATTAGATAAAGAAACTTTATTCCCAGTTCTGTGGTTGTAATCTCCTCTACTGGAAAGAATAACCTCAAAAGGCCATCTTAGATGTTGGAAATAAGGCACCAAATTTTCTCCAAGTGACACGGCAGGGTGACGATACAAAACAAAAGCCAGCCTTAAACAATAATGCAGAATTTACCAGCCAATCCCTTGGGAAATATTCAGGGGAAAGGAAGAAGTGGAACAAAAAGGTACAATAAGAAGAGCTAAAACAAGTCTGTAACCTGTCCCACATGGGTGCAAGGAAAGAAATAGTATGATACAAAAAGGGATAAGAAGATGAAGATACTTAAGATATCAGCCAAATCTTATCTTTTCTTATTGCTGAAGCTGCCACAGGAAGTTATAAGATAAAAAATGATTGAAGAGACAGATGCTGTGAGAATGTAAAATGTAAACGTAAAATGTATCACCAAATGCAGACATCCAGGGCAGAACAAGAATATGTAAAATCCTTTGGTGGGGAGATCACTGCAGACAAGGATTTTCTCAGCTACACCCCTCCACCTGTTCAATCCCAGAGCTTCCTCAGCATATTGCTCTGCATATATTTAATATTCTGCCATATATTGAGATTTCCACCTACACTCACATAACCCTCACTGCTCGCTGATGAGCAGCACACTTCCACTTCCTACTGGATGCAGTCTGCCCTTTGCCCAACACTCTTGCTAGAAATAAGGATTTTAAACTACAGAAGGGACTGCATTTGCCAAAATTCTATCAAGGTGGAAGTCAGAAGAAAAACTATGCCTGGGAGAAAGAGTGTACATGACAGCTGTAACTAGAGATGGTACTGGATTATGATTTATCACTGACTAGTATAGGCACCCATGATAAGGCTAGTAGACTTCACATATCATTCAGCATTTCAGAAGAATTGCAATGCCAATATCTAGGACTGGATTAGAGAGGTTCCTTGTTGCAGTACTTTGTAGTCTGGGATCAAAAAACAAATTATTAAATTTAATTAATTAATTAAATGCCAAAAAACACTGAATTTTGATTGCTTCCTTACTGACTCCTGTTACTACTTACATATGTCCCACAGCCTTTATGAAAGACCATGAGTATCACAAATCTTAAGAAAACAGTGAAGGTTTCACCTAAATTTCACAGCCACTTAAGACTGAATCTGCCATATTCATGTATTTCTAAGGGTTGTTAATACGGCTCTCTCGGGAACTGTAACCACCAGCACCTTACCCTTAACTAGGTAAACTGTTATATAATGCAATGAAAAATAATGTAAAGGCTCTTCCATGTATTGGAGGAGGGTGGAAATCAAAGACCGGTTTTACAACAGAATGTGTTATACTGTTGGTTGTAACATGTTTAGCCTTCAGCAGAAGCTTTTTGCTCAAAGGCTGTCTGTATAAATTTTAGCCCTAAATCCATGTGATTTTTAAAATACTGTTTTATAGTCTTAGAAATAGTTTTATAGTCTTAAAAAGACACTGTAACTTGTCAGGAAGTGGAATAAATTAAGCAGAAAATGGAAATACAGGTCAAGAAACCTCAATAGAGAGAAAAGCATGCAGTAATCCTCTATGGCAACATGTGATGCTTCATTCTCCAGTGCCATGAAAAGGAGGTAAGCTGTAATAAAAGACAGGTAAACAGAAAGCAAGTGAGTACTGTGAATATAAGAGATAGTTGGAACTTTTAACACAGGTTTTTTGTTTGTTTGTTTGTTTTTTTGTACAGGATGTCATCTTTACCCCAAAGCAACATAAAAAATGCAGCTATAAAAATTGACTGAGGCATGCCAGGACCAGTAGAGGTTTGTACAGAGGCAAAGCAGATCTTTTCACATGCAAGCTGAGATCTGGGACAGCTGTAGATGATCCTTGCTAAGTGTAATAAGGTGTTTTTATCAGTTTATGTTGTTATAACTATTTCCATTACTGCAGATCAAAGTCTTAGTTCATTTTTGATAGAGTAAAATGAAGTCACTCATTCTATTTTTAAAGCCTGCCAACCTAAAGGAAGATTATAAAGAAAACTGAACCAGATTGTTCTCAGAGGTGCACAATAAAAAGAGGAGAGGCAACAGTCACCACTGGCAGCAAAGGAAATTCCAGTTGAGTATAATGGGAAATAATTTCACAGTGAAAGTGGTTAAGTACTAGAACAGGCTGCCCTGGTGAGAGATGGTGGAATCTCCATCCTTGGAGATATTATAAACTTGAGTGGACAAGGCCCCAAGCAACCTGAACAAACTTGGAAGCTATCCTTGCTTCCAGTGGGAGGTTGCACTAGATGACTCCACCCCTATCTCAGTGGGAGGTTGAACTGGATGACTCCACAGATCCCTTTCAATCTAAATTATCTTGTGATCTATTCTAATAAGGATGAGTCTGAGAAACCACAGTGTAGTTCATTCTCCAGGGTGTGGTGATCATATTACAGATTTCTCAGTGACAATATTGGTATAAGTATTGGTATAAGTTCACAAGAATCTCCAGGAACTCCCTCACTGAGTTGTAAGATTAATTTGGGACAGGAGCTATCTTTGGTGATAAGAGAAGATTTGAGACTTGGACTGATCCCAGACTGTGAGAGCAACAATATAGATAAAGGCTGTGCAGATCATCTACAAATCTGGATTTTCAGAGTCGCTAATTGTTATTACATATATGGCCCCAGTGGCAATATATAGTTATATTTCTTTCTTTTTCCATTAAGAATAAGCTGATTTCTTTCAAGTAAAAAGACATGCTATAACAAGAGTTACAGCTAAATCCTTCCAGAACACAGCTGTTCTTTAGCTGAATAATTTCAATGGCATTCGCTGTTACATGTTGGCAGGTGTGAAGGCAAAGATGAACAATAGAGGCTGTATCCACCGGTGTCCTGTTCTATCACTAAAGATGCTTATGTTTCCACACAGTCAGATATTCTGCATCTAGCTATCGAAGATTTTTAACTGTTGCACAATCTTTTGCAATATATACAGTAGCAATTTACCAATCCTGACAGTTTGTCATGGCCCCATCTACAACAACAGATTAATTTAAATTTTAATAAAGGATGCATATATCTGTCTGCCTGTTTGCCTGGTTAGCAACACAGAAATACTGATACTGTATTGCTCTCTTTTCTACCTTGTTGGTAAGGGCACTTAACCTCAGCTAGATTCTGACCATATCTCAGGGAGATTTTTTTTTCAGGGATATCTACAGTGTCCCTTTTATTATTCTCCTCTGTACATTTACTACTATTTTTGTCAATGCTAGTTACTTTTTTGCCTTTAATAATAAACCAAATTTATTTTCTGTTTGTCATGCTGATGAATACTCATATTTATTATTTATTTTGTGATATAAACTTCTAACTGTTCTCAAAGTGACAGCAACAGGAGCTTATGATCTTTAATAATATATCCTAAAGCATTATTTGATATCTGTCTTCTAAATATCCAGGCCAGCTTCCCAGAGTATGGAAAATAAATAACAAAAGGCTAAATAATGTATTTCCTCCATACAAAAAATCTAATTTTCAAGAAGAAAAGTCTTTCTTTAATCACCAGCTTGATATTTCCAAATAAATAGAAATGTTAGTTATTAGCTCTTATGGCAGAATGGGCACTGGGCAAACAGTAATATTAGTAGTTACCTAGACAGAAATGTACTTGGGGTATAAAGAAACTTTTAATGCAGACCTATTCTCTAGAGGTTTGCTAAAAGAACGTTCTTTTCTGTCCTTATTCGCACCTGAGTTATAAAGAAAAAAAGTCATAGCAGTCTCATCAGAGATTTAAACAGTACATTCAGATGCTTGTTTCTTTCTTTCTTCTTTTTTTTTTTTTTTTTTTTTTTTGGATCAACAAAACAACCAGTCTTGCTATTTTTTGTCCCTATTCACCTACCTTATCTCGATGTGGCAAACTCCAGCTAAGACAAGACCTGTGAAACTGGATTGTGTGCCCAGAATGTGAAGCTTTTGTTATTCTAATTATATTAGTCTTCCAAAAGCCTCTGAAGAGTCTTCTTCCAATTAACAAGCCAAGAGCCTGCATCAGAAACCTATTTGTTCTACCACTGATCAAGTCAGACAATTCAGCTCTGTGGGAGGGACTGATTAATAGTGATAAAAAGCTAAATGCATTTTTTTTTCTTACTTTGCAAGTGGACTTAGCAGGGAATAGACACAGAAAGGTAATAGAAAGGAAAAGAAAAAATGTTTATGAAAAGTGGAGAGGCATAAAACTGGGCTGACAGCAGGAGAAGTAAGATAGCACTTACTAGATAGTAAGATAGTGAGGCACTAGCAATATATGGGAAACTAATTTTAACAAGTGGACAAGCAAAAAATTACAGAAATATCACATCTTAGTAAAGCACATCGTATTATGAAAGCATAGAAACAAATGCCGTCCTGTTTCTCCTTTAACTGATAATGGATTCTTTCCCTAGCTACCATACAACCAATTTGCTTCTGTGGGTATTGTTAAACTATTCATCCTGAAAAAAAATTACCTGTTTTTCTGTCAGTATTTTCAAATTTTGCTTCTATGAATGATTCTCCCATACATTCTCCTTTTTCCTACCAATGAGAACCCTGTGAAGTAAGTCACAAAGACTTGTTTGGAGTGCTTGGACTTTCCAAATCTGAATGACTGAAACATTTTGTTGGAAGGAACACATATTTAATAACATCTCTATATATCAAATAATATATAATCAAACACTGAGAACATATTATTTCCCACAGTGGTTCCACTTCTGGAAGGATTTTTTTACATATTTAAAAGCCATCTTTTCTATTGTGTAGAATCTGGTATCAAAATGCAAAGACAACTCTTTCTTTACCTATTTCTTCTATACATACCTTGAATTCCACAAACCACATTCCTCTCCCTTATTATTTTACATCCAAGTCAAATGTCTAGTGAAATGGGCTAGTGAAATGGGATGAACTGCCATCAAATTACAGAAAACCAGCTCTACATTTTCTCATGAACAGGTGAACAGCTTTCTCAGTGTTTAAAAATGTATGGCAGAGACAAAATACGAAACAAGTACAGGTCAAGATGATGCTAGTAGAAGTAATTTACTCTTAGTAGTATTTTACAGTGAGAGGACCTGCCTTTTATCTGTACAATCAATGTGAGATGCTTATGGAGCAATCTGTGTTGCTGAAAGTCCAACCCACCCCAGTGGCTTGTGTAGTCTTCTGTATTGCACAAGCTCAATGAACTGGTCGGCCCCATGGAGGCTGGAAGTATATGAGAAAGAACTGATAGCGGAGCAGAACAGGTAACATGGAATGCTTTCCACAAAACTGGCTAGAGAATTAAGTACTGTCACAAGTAGACACAGAACTTTCAATATTTTCCCATTCACATATTCCACCTACGAAAAGCAACTCTAAAAGCAGAAGTTTTTTTCCTCCTACATATCTGAGATGATTACATAAAGAAAGCAAATGAGTTATTTCTATTTTTGTTATAAAGGAAATAGTGTGATGAATGGCTGTGTGCAAAATACAGATTAACTATGAATAATAAATAATAAAGGCAAAGTGTAGAAAGGAGGAGAATAAATCAGTAAGACAATGTGATTGTCTATAACTGCTATAGAAATGCCTTTCAGGTTACAATTTTCTATTAATATATTGAATTATACATAGTCATATAGAGGACAAGCAAAATTATTTTCTTGAAACACTTAAAACATTTAGCTCTTCTGAATTTTTCTTCAAAATTTTAGAGTTACCAAAGAGAGTGCTAGAGGACTTCCAGCTATTTCACCCTGATTTCAAATTCTGCCTTTGAGTTCCTATATACTGGTAATTTATAGTCTGTAAAAACTAAAATGCTCATCTTTACATTACACTCAATTGGCATTTATTTTAAAAACTAATGCTCCAAAAGTTTCTATTTGGTCCAAAGTAAACCAAAGCAAATATTGCCACGAAGCCTTGATTTAATCCATTTTTCTCATTTGAGTTTGACAACAGAAACTCATGCAGATTGAAGATAACACTTTCAAGAAGGGACAACTTGAGGAGATCTTGAAAGGCCCATAGAAAAGCAACAGGTAAGAGCTTTGTAATTTACATTTTAGAGTCTTCAGCAACAAAACCTACAAAAAACTTGAGGAAAACTTAAGGATAACTTAGGATTAATGTAAACAATCAATAAATATTGTAATAGTAATAATATTGTAATATTGTAATAATATCATAAACAAATGATAAAGATTAAGATTTTCAAAACAATTCAGTTTTTCAATTTATAATTTCTATTATATAAATTCAATGCATTTGTTTAAAAAAAAAACCCACCAATTATAGCAATATGGAGAAAAATAGTGAGGAAAATATCCTGTCCATTAAAGGAAACAAGGAAAAAGTTCAGCCGTAACATCAAAATAACATGTGAAGATGAGAATTAAATGAATTTAGAAAAGTACAAAGCTATAGGCTCTACCACAGTATAGGCAACTGGACAGGTTGAGGAAGACCCAGTTGTTTGTGTACGATCACCTGATGTTTCAGTGTTTTCCTGGAAAGGTCAGCTTGGCAGAATTACCATGTTGCCTACAAACAGTGCAATGAGGAAGAATTCCTTCTTAATGAACTTCATATCTAGAGCCACATAGTACTTTGCAACTCAAACCTGGATTGCCATCTGACCTGTATATGAAACTCCCTCACTTCTACACATTAATGCTACTTCTATATACTGGAAAAGCTGTTTACTTTCTGACGTAGTCCCAGGCTATGCCCTTATCTCTAGGCTTACCTACTTTTAATTGTTACTCGTCATGAAATACAACCTAGGATCTTCAGCTCATTTCGTACACAGTGGCTACATGTCAGAGCTCTGGTACACTACATTGACTCTTACTTTCCAGAACTTTTTTCAAAATCCTACTTCTTATCTTAAAACTCCAAGTATTATCAGAGCCTGTTTTCCTGTCCTGTCTTCTTCCAGGAAATGCTACTTAGGGGACACATAAAATGTAGCAGTAAAGTGCATCAGGCTTGCTTTTTTGCTCAATGAAAGATGATCAATACAGATACAGATTTGATACTTCTTTTTTTTCCTCAGATGCAACTAGCCTGTGCTAATTCAGTCAAGAACTATCTCAGAATAGGATGAATTTCTATTCTTTTTCAATGAAAGAAAATTTATACAAAAGGCATCTAGATGCCACCAAGACCAGAGCCATCATGTATGCTTATATGTACAGACACCATGAATTGCAGCCATAAAACATTTTACTATGACTTTTGTAACCACAGTTTGCATACAACTTCTCAGTGCTACCAATAATGTCTGTAGTTAAAGTCTGCACCTTTTCATGTTTCTCAGTGAAGTGGAAAGTATACACAAGCTGACAATTTTTGGCTCAGGCTTGTATTTATTTCAGCAAACCAACTGGAATGTGACATGCCTTTCACTTCACTAAGTGTTCTTCCACTAGCTGCCCACTGATGCAGTCTTTTTGCACATTTTTAAAAGCAAGTCACGTTCCATTGAATTACACAGACAAGGTTTGAAACCAGTATATAGTTTCTAACTTCTAAAAGCTGTTTGTTTTTGTGTGATATTAAACAAAAAATACAGATATTTACTGTAGCAGAAATTTATGTATGTATGTGTTACATAAGCAGGCTCTCACTCTCGCTCTCATATGCACACACATGTATACGTGCATGCGTGCGTGCGTGTGTGTATGCATATACAGATACCCCTATATACTTTTAGGCTCTTAATCCTCAACAGGATATCATAAACTTACATGATAACTCCTAGTGCTAGATTTTATGTTCAGATGAAATGTGCCATATAACAAATAGACAAAAGACTCCCTTTTTGCCCTCCCTCTGAGGAGGCTGCCATGCATTGTTCTAGCGAATACCAGCATGGTTCATGAAATTTATTTTACTCAGTAAATTTGGGATATCTACACTTAGATTTAAGAGGAACACTTTCATATGAGGAAATAAAAGATGCTATTTGAAGATGTCCAAAACACAGATGCCATTGTTGTACTCATTATACAAAATGTCTCTAGATTTTCTAGCAACAATATTAAATGGTGATACAGAAGACTTTTCTATAGCTTAAGGACACCACATGCTTTAGAAAAACTTTGTAACTGAATTTGGGTTAAAAAAAAAAAAAAAAAAAAAAAAAAAAAAAAAAAAACACCACCATATATATGCTGGCACTGAGTAAGCTCCATCTGTGGCTGAAGAAGAATTAAAATGAAGCAAGTAAGTATCTGTCAAGTGTTCTCCCAGCCAGCTCTATGCCCTTGAACAGACAATTGTTGATACTTGATGCATCAATGAAGAAAAGTCCTTGTATTAGTTTACTCTTAAAATGCTTTCAGTTGGAAATACAGCTTTTTCTTGCTTTTATTTTTTTTCATTTAATAAGCTAACGATATTTGGTGGAAGAATACTGTACTCTCAATATTTATAGATTTTTAATTTCTTGTAATGTCATGTCAGAATAAAGGACACATACCATCTTGTAGATAAAAAAATAAGTTCTTACCTACAAGAATCCAAATATGCACAAAAGAAATATTGATCATTACATATTTTCTATTACCGAATAACATATCTCGCACTCCAATAGCATATTCTGATCTCTGTAGAAGACATTAAAATATACAGTCAAAAACATAGAAATCTAGAAGCACTTACATTTGCACTGTGATCACTTCCACTAACACAGACGACATCTTGTTTTTGAATTGTTAATACCTCTTTTGTAAGCTTCAGTCGGATGTCATAGGCATTTTCAGATACTTCATCATACAACAATGCAATACCAGTTTTAGTCTGCGAAAACAAGGCACAGAAATAGAAACAAAGATTTTAATTATGTGAACACTTCATAATGATAAAAAATAACCTCTATCCGATTCAATACACAAAATGCATATAAATAAGCATTCTTTATAAAAAGTGGAAAACTGGTTTGCTTTTTAGGCTTCAAATGGATTAAACATAAAAAGCCTCTTCTGTACTGTAAAAAGACAGCTAAATGGTCTTTGAAGTAGGTATTAATATATAAAAAAATATTCCCCATTGTACTGTTCAACAAAGGATTTTTTTGCTGTAGAAAATTCTGTTTATTTTTAGTCATACAACTTACTATTAATTTGTATTAGAAGCAAAATGTATGTACATACATATATATACATGTATGTATGCACTTTTCAGTTTCAACAAGAGGTGGAGAAGTGTAATATTGTTACTGACTCAAAGATGTTCCTTCCACTGTCTCAGGAAAAAAATCTGTATCCTTCATAAATGCCACCTTTAAGATAGAGTTCTATTGTGGTACAAAACTGTTTTCATACAGTAAACCACACATATACACACTGCAAACATATAGGTGTTAAAGGTTTCAATTTGTTTAAGTCAAATGGACATGTATTTCTGAAGTTACATCATCACCAGAATATTACATACTAAAGTCTATCGGTAGTCAAGTATGTTTGTATTAAAAAAAGGTAAAATCTAAAAGATAGCTTGTAGCCAGAAGAAATGATTATCCTCAAAGTTCTCTACATGACTAATAGAAAAGAAAATCTGTTTTGACTTTTGGTTTTCTTACATATGCACAGATTTCCTACTAAACTGGAATTCAGAATGCTATAGTTAGTTGTTAAAATAAGCAGGCTAGTATAATTTCAGAACTTTACAACTGTTGCACAGAAGAGAAAGATTATAGCACCTGTTCTGAAAACAGATGATCATATTGGAGAGTAATATTTGTTTATTAATTTGTATCTGTAACATCAGACCACTGTGCACTTTCTCTGTGCAAGTGAAGAAATCAAGCACAACTTAAGGTTTATAGCTACAGTGTTGTTTTTTTCTTAAGACTGTTTTAAATCAAGTCATTCACCTTCATATTTTGTTTTTATTTTGTTAAATAGCAGACTGAGTAAAGAACAGAGTAATGGAATTAAAGAAGAAACATGCCCTGTGCACTGGATGGATGCTCCTCAACTGATTTAAAAGTAAAATAAAAAAAATGGCACATAACCTTAAAACAATATTTTCATTACTATAAAGATTAAGCAGAGAGCTCTTTGGTGATTGTTAGTAAAACCTTTTGGTCTTTAAAGGCGGGATCAGTTCAAGCTTAGGGCACTTATATTTTGATGTCATGTAGCTCTATGCAGAAAGAAAGTGCCAAAGCATCCATTATAGTCCATGGAAATGGAAAACCGCCTAGACAGCAATTCAATATACCCTTACATAGCAGTTGCTCAGTTGAATTGCTCATAAGGTTCTCATTAGTGCCCCATGTAGGCCACTGCTGCCATTTAACACACTTAGGATATCCAAGACAATCTAAACATGTATGTGGCCCTATGGGAAACCCAGGTGCTTCTAGCTGGAGGCTTGGCCAGATCTCCATGATTATAATGACATGCAGACACCTATCATACTAGTAGATATCTACCTGTAGATATTTTAAGCTTGAAATTAATCTCGCCACAAAGGTTTACAATGTAGAATTTCCCATCTAGGCCAGCCATTTGGATTCTGTAAAGCCAGTGGTGAGAAATAAACACTTCCGGAGCATGATTTATCTGATCTCTTCTACAGACCCATCTAGAATGAAACAAATTGCATCACAGCTCTCTATTTCAACTTAGAAAATAAATATAAATGACAACCCAGACACAGGTGTCTAATTCTGGACAGATGAATCTTGTCCCTAGTGTCTGCTAGGAATGCCTAAAGGAAAAAAAATGTTCAGTGTCATGTGTAAACTTTAATTATTCTCATTTGTTTGTAAACTGACATTACTTTATATTCACAAACTTTCAACATTTTAAAATTTCTAGTATGATCGGATGATTTATCAATACAATTTTATAAATGACAGGATATGAAAACTGTGTCAACACCATCTCCTTAACAGCTACGGTACAGAAGAGCAAATATTTTCAAACAGTAGAATTCCCTTGCAAAATCAGCTTACCCAAATTTTGCTCCCATTCAAAGGTTCTGCATCACTACTTCACCCAGCCCGGCAATCATTGTTACTTTTGCTGATATGCCAGATTATGCTTTACAGAAACATCTTGAGAGAACAGAACACTTTATATAATCTAAAATCAGAACATTCTACCGGCCAGCAATTGTTGCACATGTTTAGAAGTAACACAATAAAAAAAAAAACAACAACAGAACTTTTACCTGTAACAGCCCATGAAATAATGAATGAAACATGTAGAGTGATTAAATATTGTAGTGCTTTCTATCATGCTATTTAAACTAAAAGTCTCACTGAAATTCATCTATTCCTATTAAAATGAATACCTACTTCACACCATCTAACTTTCAGTGTGATCTAAGATGACAAACAGCAATACCATATTTACTTTCAGAATCAATAAAATAAATCTAGATTTCTCTCAGCCTTTCAATTATGCCTTTTTAGATCATTATAAATGGCTGTGAATTAGAATTCAGAACATTCACCTGTTCCTTCTTTGTATTAAAGAGGTGTTACAAGTAACTCCACATTCATTAGGCAAATTCCAGTATGGACAAAGTGCTTCTTCAAACAAGACTATTTTAATGGCAATTTAGTTTTTGCATGTACTTGTATATACAACATTTAATCTATGCTGGATTTGTCTTGATTTCTCTTTTAAAAAGTTTCTTTATAAAGTAACTGTTCCAATAACTGGTATCAGAAAGTGAGATTTGAAGAGTAGAAGTATCTCCTAAAAATGACATAGTAATGTTAGAGACCATACACCAAATTTGTATGTGCTTTGTAATAAAAGAATGCACAAAGTGCCTAGAGAGTTGCATCTCAATAGGACTTAGGTGCTTATAGTGAGAAGTAAAGGAATATGTGTTTAAATTCATTTGGGCAGATAAGGAAATTAAATGTTGGTTGCCGTACCAATACATACTGTACTGATAAGTTTTCTAGACATTGGCCTCAGGAAAAGAAAAGGGGTTTGTGTATGTATGTGTGTGCAGAGAGAGGAAAAGAAAAGAGAGCACAGTAGCATACACATCACATTAGTCGTGACATTTAAGAAAGCTTAGTCACTATTCTGTCTTTGAAAGAAGAAACACTGAGGCTTACTTTCTTAAGCAAGCTCAAAAACTGTTAATACCACACAGAAGAAAACAGCACTTTCTAGATGGAGCTAGAATTGTAGATACATCCTTTTATCAAACTTCTATTGTTCACTACTCAGGGCAGGTCCTCTCTGTCAGTGTACTTGCTTTAGAGTGCTCCCTGTTCAGTGTAGTATTTTGGGACCCTACTCAAACTATCGTAATTCTTTCAGTGCACTGTATCTGCAGCCTAAACGTCACAGCTGTGAATTCTGTTTCAGAGTAGACATCTAGGGGCCAAACTTTGGTCTTAATGGCATAAGCATTTGTCTTCAGTACTTTAATGTTGAAAAAGCTTGCAAAAAATAAGGCAGACATAAATGTAAAAGTGTTATTGAGGTGTATTCCGTCTTCTTTTACAGAAACTGTTTACTTGTTTACATATAATTGATTTTCAAATGTAATACTGAATTAGAGCAATAGTTTTCAGGCTTTTTATGCTAGTGAATATTTGACATAAAAAAAAGTTTAAAACTCTTTTACAGAGATTTAGATTGCAGAAGTTCTCAGTAACTCAAAACTTCTCTCTCTTCCTTCCCTCTGCCTAAATGGCTTTTATCATTTGTCGTCACTATTTTGGCCAACTGAATAGAGGCGTCAGTGTCTTTAGACCTGCATGAAAATTTATTCTAAGGAGTTTCCCTTGCTGTATCTAAAAAATACTCTGCTCTAGTCCATTGAGTCACACTGATCCTCCAGCAGAAATTACCATTGGCTGGTTCTTATGCTTAATAAATATATTTATAGCTTCAATAGCACAGCAGTTTAATTTTCAACTGCCAAAAATACATTTCTAAATAAGCTTTCTTCATTTGTAAAAAAAATTCTTTTAGCATCATACTTGAACTTAAATTTAACTTTTTAAAGTGAAATAAATAAAAATATTTTATCAATAATCCTTATATCTCAGAAACAGTGATTAAATTCTTTAATCCAATTATGAAGGTTTTCCTGAAAACTTAACTCTGTTGAAATTTCATATCTGTGGTTTACTGATGTTTGGGAGGACATGTGAGAAGTGGGGTCACTAATTTTTATCCTATGTCACTTTAAATTAAGCAGAGACAGAACTTTAGGTTTGCTGTCTGCCCCACAGTGCTCTCACCACTAAGTTAAGGAAGACTTAAATTTACTCTCTCATAACTGTTCTGATATATTTTATACACAACTTCCACTATTGCGATCAAAAGACAAAGGAAGGCATTTTCTTGGAACAGGAGAGAATTCAAATTTGAAATGACCTTGACTAATACAAAAAAGATTTAAAAAAATGGGATGAAGCACCACAGAAGAAAGTGGAAGGTACTACACTCTAGGAATAATAATCAATTGCATGTAATTGGGAAAACTTGTACCACTCCTTCAAGAAAGGAAACAGGCAATATTAGTGTACTATCTTGTTGCAATAAAGGCAAACACAGATCATTTCTGTGGCTCTACTTTTGGTTCTCTCCAACTGATTTGCTTCCCTCCCCGCAACAAAAAACAGTGCCCAAAAGTGAACATAGCACTCTGGCTTTGTAGTACAGAATGTTCCCTCACAGTGCTGAATACAAGGGAAGATTATTTCATGTCCGTGAAGTAATCCATTACCACAGGTTGCATTTAATGCATCCCAGTAAATTTTCTTTTTATACATTATGACAGTGCTGATTCATGGCCGCACTAGAGAAAAGAGATAACGAACTGAAAAGAGTCAAGAACAAAAAATTAAAAATTACCAGAGATCTGTAATTCTGCATGAATTAGGGTTGTTTACCTTAAAGACAGAACGGCAGGGGAGATGATGACAGTTTTAAAGTCATATTACAAAGACAAACGGAACAATCCAGTAAGGAAAAAAAAAAACCTCCTTTCTTTAGCATACTCCTACTGCAAATAAACTGAAGTCCTCAGATTGCTGGGACAGATTATGGATTTTCATCTCTGAGGGATTCTGAGAAAAAATTGAACATCTGTCTGAATTGTAGAGGTACTAATCCTCTTACATGGCAAAAATCTTGGACAGAATGATTTCTTTCAGATCTGTTTGTCTATGAAACTAATGTTTAGAGTTATGACTTCTTGCATATGACTGGAATCGTGCATTCTTGAAGAACTCTGGCTTTAAAAGGGTATCTACATTGAAAAACTTGTTGCTGTTACAGGAGAGACATGAAAAATAACTAGAAGACCTAAAGAAGTTTTTCATTTAAGGACCTAAAAATGGATTTGTGGCATTCAAAATAGAATAGGTTAATATTAATAATTTTCACACCAATTAATCTGAAGGAAGACTGTACCCTAAAGAGAACTGTAACTTTGTCTTTCATGACTAGAAGATAATTCCAGGTTTAAGAGGCTTTGAGTGAGAACATAAATACAGGCTTTTTGATGGACCAACATGGAATAAAAGGATAAGGACAGCAGATATGTAGGGATTATAATGATAATGAAGTCCTTAAACAGATTGTTTGGATAGATTATGGTTCCCTAATACTAGGGGTTTCTGAGAACAAGTTACAAAACCATCTGTAAAAATGCTAACCATTGGATGCCCAAACGGTATGGACTTTTCCCATATCTCAAAGAGTAACTCAAAACTGCTGTAGATCAGGAGGTAAAATGCTGTTTTACAATCACAGAATCATTCAGGTTGAAAGGGAACTTGGGAGGTTTGAAGCTCAATCTCCTGTTCAGATCAGAGTCAGCTCTGAGATCAGACCAGGCTGAAAACTTCTCTAAGGATGGAAACTACACAACCTCTCTGGGCAACCCACTCCACTGCTTGGCTGTCCTCCTGGGGAAAAAGCTTCCCCTTGTATCAGGTCTGAACCTCTCTTTTCAATTTTTGCGTGTTGTCTCTCATACTCCCATCATGCACAACTGTGAAGAGCCCAGCTCTGTCTTCTTGATACTCTCTCATAGGTACAGGGGGGGGCTGCTATTAGCTGCCTTGAAGCCATCTCTTCTACAGTCTGAACCAGACATGAGATTAAAATTCAAAGTTGTTCCAAAACACAGGTGCTCTGTCAGAGAGTACCAGTGGGTTCTGATGGAGGTTTTTTTCTGAGCTCCTATCCCCTCCCAGTCAACGACTTAATCAGGCTGTGCTTTTAACAGGAAATACTGAAGACAGGGAAAACAGGAGGGAGCTCAAATTTCCAGACACCGTTCTGCTCTAAATTCCTATTGCTCACCATCACCAGTGCCACAACTGTCCAGTTTCCATGTACAGAGGAGCACAGCAGTGCCTTTACATGCTAGGCCCAAGGATATCACCAGGGGCCCTTACTGCTTACCCAACCGCAGAGTCCAAAGGCCAGGGCTGTGCTGGACACTCTTACACACTCTACCTTGTGCTTGGGTCTGAGGACCATGCCCAGGGCCTCTCCCCGCACACACACATAGCTCACTGCCAGCTGCTTCTGCTTCCGCTCTAAGTGAGCACAGCAACTGCAGTGGTGACCGCAGCACCAGCGTCTTGCGCTACCCCTTGCACAAGAGGTGGCTGCCTGCCCCAGCAGTTCAGTCCTTTGGCCTTCGCCTGTGGCTGAGGCAAGACTACTCCCTTCCCCTACAGCTGCTCTCAGTTTGAATCTATGTACCCCTTCCACCCTCCATGCAGAAGCTGCCCCTTTTCCCAGCCAGCCCCCTTTACTTTGCCTTTACATCCATGAAGAACAGCAAGGTAGCACTGAAAGCCCATGGGTTTACAGCCTGCTGCATAGACAGAGGAAGAGCACCGTCAATGCAACTTCCAGAAGAGGGTACACCGAAAGTGAGTTGTAACAGGCAGCCGTGATGTAAGAACTTATTTGACTGAATAAGGTGGAACTGCCCACAGCACAGCCTTGCCCCAAAACTGCAACCTATATAGAAATGCAAACTCCCATGTAGCTCAATGATACAGTGTGTGGGTGTGCACTGTGAGCTATAGCTTAGAAACTGCACCCATTAGGATAATAAATATTCTGAAAAGTAGAATGACATTCTACTGGAATAAATCCTGAGAGAAAAATACAGCAATATGGTGTTTGAAAGAACAACACAGATTTGTAATAGAAAATGTATTTTCCTCTATGTGATGATGCAAAACTCAGAATTATAACTGTTTTGCACAGATAAAAGCATTTAATAGCATAAAAAAGATGAGGAATTTAAAATGCTAATTCTGTCAATGACTTTTACAAGAGCACCACATTTATGTAAACTTCAGCATAACTGAGTTCTGCATATGTTGAAATGTTTTGTTAGAACAAGGGTGATGTGAGCACTAAGCACCTACTTGCCTGAGCCACAGAAAATGTTGAGTCCCTGATAATCATCTAGGAAAATAAGTAACAAATGCATCATTCGTATGTCATTCATATGACACATGTGGCCAGCCACAGAGCATACAGCGTTTATTAATACATTAATCTGGCAAATATTGTCACTGATAAGCTTTAATCACTAAACTAGGCAATGCTGCACAGGAATTCAGGAGAGGCTTTGCTTCACTTAATCACTGATTTTAATTTTACCTTTTAAGTACAGTGTTCTTCACACACACACGCAGTTGTGAAACTGAATTTAATTATTAAAATGGGTAATGAGAAGGTTTGACTGGTTAAACATTACTTGCACTGTAAACGCAAGCAGAACAAACACTATAAATAATATTTGCAATATAAGTATTCTTGCTTTCTTCAATTAGAAACTTTACTTAAACTTAGTAGAACATATCAAACGTAGCAGCTCTAAGTGCAAGCAAATAGAATGACAGAAAAAATAGTGTAGATGATGTTTTAAACACATTGCTTGTTTTTATTTTGCTTTACAATTTCCTAATAAAATTACTGGAAGAATAGATCTATACAACCTAGAAAGAAAATTAAATATTTTGAACTAGCCTTAAACTTGAACTGGAGAGGACTTTAGAATGCATCCTGTCAGCAAAAGCAAAAATCTGAAATCATATTTGTATTACCTAATTCTACTAATTCCCTCCTTCCCCCAAACTACAGTGAAGCAAGAGTCTACTTTGTCATTATCATGAAGTAGACTGAAGGGTAGTATTATTTTCATTTCTGAAAAACTAACCAACATAAAATAAACTGTGAATTTTATTCCAGTCTGAAAGCAACTGCCAATGTTAATCTTTGATAGCAGATTATTTTTATTATCACAAAGTCAACAGTAAGTTTTAATCTAGAATAATATACAACCAAACTGACTTAACAGCTGCCTTACTTCTATCTAAGATGTATTTGGAATGTATCTTCTTTCAGCCTCTATTTAAAACAAACAAAACCTCAAGCCAAACCCACCAAAAATTAATCAAAAGGAGAAAAATGCTTGGTAGCCTAATCAGTAAGTAGCTAATAAGAGTATTTATTCTTCACTTATTTCCTTTTTTTAATCCTCTTGAGCAGTTAAAGTATGAGACTAGATTATGTATTTTGATTATAGACTGTTACGCCGTTTCATAGAGTTCACAATCACCACTGTCAGTCAGTGGCGAAGAACAGAAATTCCTGACAGCCTGTTTTTAAACGGGTGATTCATATTCATGCTAAAGCCAGTGGAATTTGTCTGATGGGCATTAATGATTCCAGGGTAAGTCAATTAAGACTAAAGGTACTCAGTCACAATATATTGTAAATTTTCAATGCAAGATATTTAATAGGTAGATATATGATTATTATAAGAATCAGAATCAGAAACAAAAATGTTCAAGAACAGATATTTAATAAAAAATTCATTCTGTTTTTCCCCCAAGTACAGATTATAATATATGAATATATGAATTATAATATATGAAATATGCATCTTAAAAATTACTATTTTTCATAAAGATTTTTCTTATTTTTGCATATCTGCATTTATCAGTGCTTATTGTGGATTAACATTTCACTACATCCAGTTAAAAGGCATATTAATGTTAAAAGTTTTTAGAATATTTTAATTGCAGCATTGTGATATTATTTTCCAGCACTTCAGGACACAAGATTTTTTCTAAATATTTAACTAGCACATAGAAATCTACAAAAAAGACTAAAAGCTCAAGCCAACAGCTGTTTGAAAAGATGCTCAAAAACCGTAATTTTAAAATCTATTTTACTGCTTACATCACAGCCTGTCCACCAAAAGCTCTCCTCAAAATAGCCTTAGGGGTGGAAGTTGGGATTTTCTGTTAATGACATTAGTCCTGCAAGAGAAGTGATTAACAGCTGGCTTTCAATCTGTGTGATCTTAAACATTACAAAGTAAGCAGTAATGTCTTGTTTAATTATTGCAAGCACAGTGTGTCAGCAGCTAATTAGATATGATTGATTACTGTTATCCTCATGCACCTCTCAAAAGATCAGAAATATCTGAATCCTGTAATGCGTGTTTAGAAAGTGAACTTTCAGAACATCAATTTGGATAAAAATTGCCTGTTAAAAATACAAATTCTAATCAGTGCTAAATAATAATGCCACACAGTTGAATATATTAGAACACAGTCCCTATTCCAGAAAATAGTCAAGGCATAAACTTTTAGAAAAAACATGCCTACTTTTATTTTGATTTAAAAGATATCTTTAAGTAAATTGATTGTTTATTGCTATACCTCATTTTTTCAGGGAACTGATCAGTAGGACAGAACTAACTAGCCTAAGAATATAAAGACACTCCTACGCTTACAGCAGGCAGTTACCAGTTAAACAAGAAGGAAAAAATTTCACACTCGGAACTTGAAATACTTAGCAATAGACCAAAAGGTCCTCAAGAACTTTCTCTTTGGAGATTATTTAAGAAACAGCTAAGAGATTGCTTGAAAATTGATTTGATCATTTCTACTATTGGTACCGTTCAGCCTACCCTGATAGGTAGGCTGTTCCTTTTGATATATCAACATGTAAACAAAGAACATATTCCCTTAATATGTACAACTGGGAGTACAATTCATCCAGAGAGACTCGCTGTATTTTCTTAATTTGGAATAACCAAGTATGACTATACATAAAGGTATCATGTTTTTGTAATGAAATAGCTGGCCTTGTTTCATTTGTCAAATCTTCCCACTCCTGCTATCCTTCCCCTTTACTCTGATACAACTGTACCACATTCATTCTTTTTCTAGCCTTCCCATCAAGTTTTTTTCCATTCTTCTAAACTGTGTTGAGTTGTTCTGCCAGAACCAGCGAAGCAAAGCTATATTTAACTGCTTAATTTCTAAATAAGGTGCATGCAAATATTTCTGGCTTCTTTCTAAGTTTAAAATGACAAAATTACATTCTATAGTTTCATCATCCTCCTGTGAATACTGCTATGGCAAAGATATTCATATCATTATTACAGTAAGAATTTCCCATACTATGTTGTCTTCTACTACTATTGGACTTTCACAGTAAGATTTAGGTAAAGATCAATAACACAAATACAATGGGAGTTAAAAAACAGCTCCTGAGCATTAAACCAAGTCCAGGAAAAAAAACTTCTATTTTCATCTGTAGTTATTGTTTTTACAGGCCACTTCCTCAGATAAATCCAGATGTCGGAAATTAAAATCCTTTTAAGCCATGCATTTGGCTACTAGCCTGGAAAGTAAGGAGACAGTCCAGCTACATGTTTCATCCAAAGGCTTAATGGCATATTTAAGCTGATCCTCTGTTACACTTTCTTCTTCTTCTTTTAGACTTGGTTGCAAATTTCAAATATAAGTGTGATGATCAGTAACTTTTTAATACTTTCTATATCTGACAGACAGAATACTAATTAAATGTGTCAAATGGGTTGAAATACTGAGAGTACTCCAGATAAATCTGGGAGGGGATGTATGAAGACTTATCAGTATGAAAGCAAACATTTTAAGTCCTGAAATTAAGAAAAAACAGGATTAGAGACATTAAAGAGGATAAAGGCATAAACTACTTAAAAAGAGAGAAAAAAAAACCTCTATTTTGAAATTATGGGCCTCTCTAGGAAACACAGCGGAATTGGCAGTAAATGGCTAAGTAGGATAGGAGCCAGGAAAAAGCTGAGAAGTTTCTAAGAAGTTATACCTCTTAGCAATCTCATATTCAAGAGCAGAGATGACAGCAGTGCCTAGACAGCCAATATTAAATAGTGGAGAAGAGTCTAATTTAAAAACTGATCATGCTAGGTCATGCTAGGAAAAAGATAAGAGAAGCAGTTTGTTTATGCCTAAAATACATAGAAAAACAAAATTTCCTGTAACAAGAGTTTCATAGTTTCATTCTGTTCTTAAGAGAGTTTTCTCAGGAATAATGTAAATATAAAAAATTCCAAAATGTGTATTTGCATATAGAATTTGTAAACAGTTGATTACTATGTTGTAAGCTTCACAAAGAATGGCCTTTTTCAGAAATGTGTAGTTTGAACCGATGAGTTTCTGAACTTGCTGGGACTGCTACACAGTATTTAAGTATTAAATCATTGTATGAGTTAATGGTAAGCACAGATAAAGATGGACTAGTCCCAACTGAGTCTTTTGCAACAAAGAAGTCTTTAAACAAGCAACTATTGTAACTGATTTAACAGTGGTTTAATGTAAGTCATTTCCATATTCTTTAGCAATTAAGCTTGAACCAAAAAATAGCATTGAGAATAAGCTTTGTAAAAAAAAAGTGTGTTCAAAAAATGAAGAAGCTGGTAAAATATTTGAAAATATCAGAGATGGGAAAACAAAAATTCTCAGCGCAGACTAGAAAAAAAGAGTACTGGAGCTTACCTTTGGGGACAGAAATAAACAGAAAAATGAATAAATTACCATGTTCAAGTTAAACAAGCATCCTTCAGGAACTAGAAGCTTACCCAAATAAAATCAAACAAAACAAGTTGGAAATCTAAGGGAAACTAAAGGTTTTCTGGAATACCCGGGAATAGATAAAAAGTGCAGATAATGTGAGTTTTGAAAACTAAGTTATTTATTTGAATCATATTTCTTCAGAAAAGATGAAGAAAATCTGTTCTAAGTGACTTTTTATGGGCAACAAAAACGTAGTCAGAGGTGGCAAGTATATGCACTTTTAAAAGCAATAAATAATCTGGGGTGAATAAATATTTGTACAGAACTCGAAGGGACTTCTTATATTTTTAAAGCATACACTGTCTCATTAGTATCAAGATGACTGAGCAAGAAGACTAATCCTAAAAAAATATTCCAGGAATGGTGCTAAGTCTGATTCTGGCAGTTGAATATAAAAATTATTTCACATCTCTTTCTCAACTTCAAGAACTGGCTGATCTATAGCCAGTCCAGTCAACTGATTCTGATACACAGCTAGTGTAACCATTTGGCTTATGCTTATTCAGACACATTTATACATATATACACATGTACCAACTGACAAAAATAAAACTGTTAGGAACCAATCAAATAAATCTGCAAGCAATATTAGATACAAAAGCATTTGAAGGTAAACTGTTTGACAAAAGATTTTGACCTTTCAAGGGTTTTGACAAAGCCCTTCCTAACAGATATGCTTCAGAGTATAATAAATTTACAGTGGAAGTTGCTTTTTATTCATAAATGTCCCTCCAATATCATCTTATACTTACAATTATTAGCCATAGGACACTGGACTAGCACAATTTTCCATTGATACATCATGGAAAACCTTCACTCCAGGATTCTGTGAGTAAGGGAGTATAGCTACATCACATACTGCAGTTCAACACATGTATCAGGGAAGAGAACAAATAACAACCCACGTTCAAACACAATTTTGTAAAAACAACTGCAAAAACTCACATAAGTTGATTCAGAATTGTGTTTAGAATTGTATTTATAAACAGACTTCTCTTCAAATGGCAGATCTAGCCTAAGCTGTATACCTTGTGGACAGGAATTCTGGGATTCAGTTTTGGGAGGGAAAAAAAGACACAAGAAAGGAAAATATTAAAGCTCTGAAATATGATTTTTTTTAAATTTTTGTTACTCTTGAGCAAGTCAAACTATCTTTGTTATTTTGTCATATTTTTAAGAGTTGAATCGTATCAACTGCAGGAAGTGTTTTCAATCTTTAGGTGCCTTAAAAATCCTAGGGTAACTAAATGCATCAACACCTTTTTTTTCTTTTTTCTCTTTTTTTTTTTTTTTTTTTTTTTTTTAAACAAAGTCACCAGAAAGTGTCATGTTTACAAGAATACTTTTGGAAGATTATAGAAAAGTCAGGCTTCCAGTCAGTCCTAAGAAAGCTGGCAAAGCAAAGACATGATGGATAAGATATTACAGCATGTCACTGCAAAAATACTCAGCATTATTCAGCATGAAGACAGTCCACCTATGTAGATGACAGATTTCATTGAAGAGTAGTGTGCATGTGCTATAAAAACCTCTGAGAATTAATTTCCAAAATGCACTTTCCTTAAGCATTCCCTGAATCAAGCTTATCATGTACGACTCTTGCCAATGGTGCACAGGCAAGAAAAGGGCCCACAGAATAAACTGAGGGTTTGTTGTTGGCCTTTGGGCCTTTTTTCCTCCTAACAACCTTGGCAGACCACTACAGACAACCACTGTTGCCTATATGTTCTACTTTCCACTGCCTCCCAAAACACGAAAAAACTTGGAATTGAACATTCATTTAGTCAGCAGTTTGCTTTAAGTTATCGCTCTTTTAAAGCACTATGCAGTTGGAAGTAACAGTTATTTCAGCTGTTTCCTGAACACAGTCATATCACAGCCACACTTAAGTTACTGAAAGTTTTCCCAGTTACCTTAATTAAAGTGTTTTACAGGGTTTTGATAACAGCATCAGCAGTACAATAAAATCATATGAGTACTGTAGCAGAACTACTGCCAGATTCTCCTAATGACATTTCACAGTGGAGATGTCAAAGGTGATAATGTCTATGTATGTACAAATATTTTGATGATGGGGGCCTGAATACAAAAGCCTCTGTTGTGCATATATATTTGAAGCACATTTATGAAAGGCCTTTGCTGGAAAAAGCTATATACTCTTGATTAAAATATTGACAGTTTCATATATTTATGCAAGTATAAGAGTCAGATTTGCAGGGCAAAAGACAAGAGCGTGTTCTTCGTGAAGGAAACCGGGAGAGTAGATGTATGGATGCGGAGAGAGGGCTATTTTCTTGGCATAACATAGCATTTTGAGAAGAGCAAAAGGAGGAGAATATAGACTTTAAAATAAGAACAGAAGAAATAACAAGAGGAATTAACAGTAACAGCAGTGAAAAAGATAAAAAAGCAAAGAAAAGGAATAGGGAGAGAAAAATGAAAAAAAGATAAATTAAAAAACATATGCTTAAAGAAAGAGTAGTTGCCCATCAACAAACATGTCTTTCTCTCTTGCAGCACAGAGATACTAACCATGAGAACTTGATGTAACAACTATGCACAGAGTTGATATAAAAATCTATGTGAAGAAATGGAAACTGAGAATTTACAAAAGTTGCACTTAGTGATAATACTATCCAAAACAATTGTAAGGATAGATAAAAAAATAAGGCCACAAAACACACCTATTAAGCACACCGGATCCTGCCCAAGGTATATCATTGCTTCTTCCAGTGTCAGAAAGTTCATTTGGATGACCATTAATGTAAATCGTGCCACCACTTTCTACAACTTCCTTTTCAACATGTGCCGAGACACACATGCACAAAAGCTATCCTAAGGATCACTGCTATAGTTTATCATTAATTATTTAACCCCATTTATCTCTGACATGATTACATTATTAAGTATGTGCTTTTTACACCCCTTTTACACACTAAGCCGTCCTTTCAATTACCACTATTCTACACCATAGAAAAGTAATACTTTTCTATACACATATTAAGAATTGACACAGTGAGAATATTACTCCCTCAGCCTTTCCGTAAACATTTATTTCTGTTTTGACTTGTTAGTTGCAGATCTAAGTATTCTTACACCTGAAAAATTTCTGTGCTTTTCTTTTTGCTGATTTTTGCCTTAGCACATAAGGCACTGAAGATTTTCTGATTAGGGAGGTCAGTGCAGGGCACCTCCCATGCTCCTGCTTAGATTTTCTGCATTTCATAAATGTCAAAGGCCTACTTTTGGCTTCATTATCTTCTTTTGCTTTTCATGCTCTAGGGACACTTTTTTTTTTTTTCCTAATTCAGACAATTCTTACTGATTTTAATGGGCCATTAAAAATCCCAGGAATAATCTTAAATAAACTCTCTCCTTTACTTGTACCTAAAACCAATCTATCATTTTCCTCTTACAAAAAAGAAATAGCATTCTGGCACAAATGAATGCATGTTCCACAAAATCCTAGGAATGTAATTTTATTCCCAATGAAGTCAACGAAAAATTCTCAGTCAAGTCAGGCTTTCATTGTAAAAATAATTAATTTAAATTGTATCACAAATGCCAGCTTTCAAATTGTCATATTTATAGCACAGTTATTGCAATAACTATAAAAATTCATGCAGAAGGACATCTTTCAGGATTATATCAATTTTCTTAACTGAAATCAATCTGAACCACTTACTCAACTGATATTAAGACTCTAACTTATGCTGGTTTTCATACTTCATTAACAATTCCTTCATGTTCCTGAACAAGTAATGGGTATATTACCAAACTATAAAGATGATTTCATCAAGTGGCTCAGAACATCTAGTATCAATTCCTGAATCCAAAGAAAGAAAAAGATAGATACTAATTTCTGGCTAGTTGAAGAGACATTATATACAGTAAATAGCAAAATTTTAACCTACATGAAACCTATGAATGAAAAAATGCAAGTGCGATCTCATCATTTAGAATTGAAAATAATAATATAAAGAATCCAAGTTGTATTATTTTAAATTTGACTATTTTCAAGTCAATCTCAGAATATCAAGGACCTAAAAATAAATATTAAGTACTTCAGGTTAGAAGTATTAAAACAATTGTTGAAAAAAGAACAAAGAAACAAGCAAAAAAAGCACCTGCTGTAACTGTGTAAAAAAGGTGAACTGTAAACATAAGACTGTATCAGACAGTACAGAAATATTTTTAAAAATAACATGATAAATGGAATAAATTTCAACTTCAATTTCAATTGAGATTCAATTGAGATGTTCAAAGCAAAGTTTTGACAGAGAAACAAGAAAGAAAAGACTTTAAACATACTGAATAATCTACTTTAAAATATGCAGACAATGTCGGTAACCCTCTTCATCATCTATTTTTCTAGTTCTGTTATTTTGGGGGAATGACCAATTAATAAAATGAATGCAATGCACTTTTTTGAGATCTGATTACAGGAAACATGGAATTGATAATCATGTTCACCTTCCTGCTATCACAAGCACCTATTTTTCTGAGACTGTTAACTTAATGGAAAACACTTACAGGAAACCTCTCACACAGAATCACAGAACTGTTGACTTATTCACTGCTATGGCTGAAAGGTAAATCAAATAAAATGATGCAGTCGAATTAATAAATCCAGAACGTGATGTATTAAATTGAAACAGCCACATGAAAGGCTGTGAAAAAATGTATTTATTCTCTTAGATGTTTTCTGCTCTAGTTTAAACAATAATCTACAAAATAACATTGGTATAGATATCATGTAAATATACGGGCATCAAAGTGGGGAATAGAGTATAACGTTTTGAGGTCTGATCCTTTATTTAATGCGTAACTTAAAGATTAGCTATTGCAAGATGGTAAGCTACACAGGCTAGTTTACCCTGCTGATTTTTTTTCTTTTTTACCAAAAGCACCATGCTGCTACCATTACACTATATCAGTCACTTTAGTCCTTTGTGTATGGACAGCTGTCCAATTGTATTATGCAAGACAAGAATTCCCATGTTTGAAAACAGTCCTGCTAAGCTTTACTTTTCAGTTTCCACATTCTTAATTTGAAGACAATACACGCTTTAGAGAAATGTTTTTAATTCTTTTGAAATTACTGCAAAACCCACCAGAAATAATACAGCTGTAAAGATGTTTTTGTTCTTATTTTATTTCTAAAAGTTACTTCTAAATTCATAAATTGACTGCCAGTCTGTAAGTGAAAGGCATTTTTCCTCCATGTTATACTACTAAACAACTGCACAGAAATCTTGCTTTCTTCCAAGAGTCATAAAATTGGCTTCCATCAGACAGAAGATAATGGATATGATGGATAATCGGCATGCTCTGATTGGCTCCATCTATTCTCCTCGGAGCTGAAGAATTAACCAACCTGCAAAACAGCTGCCTAAAGAGTCTTTTACAGTAAGTAATAGTTAAGATTGTCAGGTAAGATAATGGAAACAGCAGTTGACAACCAGATATTATTGAACTTCAGAGTAGATTGAACCCAGTAGTCCATCCCTGAAGATCCTGAGGACTCTGGGTCTGTTCTGAGCAGCCTAACTCCATTCCCCTACCCCATCAGCAGGAAAAGAATGCTCTAGACTACCTCCAGATTTTTCATAGAGTGTATGCAATTAACTGATTGAAAAACAATTTAAGGAGACAGGTATGTAATAGAAATCTGTTCAAGTTAAAATTGAATAAAATTCTGAGGGGTGCAAAGAAAAACAGCCTATGTGGAAGATGAAGGGGACTCAGATTCCCAAGCAGTTGCTCTGACCCACATGACTGACAAACTAAGAATAGACATTTTGATTTTTGGTGCTGGGTCTCCCTGTGGAGAGTATTCTCTCACTCGCTAAAATTCAGGTTTTAGAAACTGGCTTGAGGGAGAACCTAGAACAGCTTATTTACAGTTAGGCAGCAGCTTCAAAACAGCTGACTAATAAAATTGTAGGTTCCAAGACTACAAAGAGAACCCAAGCTGCACCAAAATAGCATTCATAATGTCAGTGGCATTTACCTGGTGAACTATCTGCCCATCTAACAGAAATTTATTTACATTTTTTAAGAAGGTCTTTCAGCACCTATGAGTACATTTGACTGAAGGTGGGAACAATGATAAGAAAGAGCTAGAAATTATTTTAAAAAATCAGAGCACATTTTCATTAGTATATGTCCTATAAAATACAGCCCTTAGTTAAACAAAACATTATTGAAATGGTAATTACAAGATTAGTTTTTCATTTTCCATTAAATGCGTTCCACATATCTTAGAACTGGAATGATTAATGGTTTCTGAACAGCTTCAGTGCCCTTACAGTCAAAAGTAATACGAACAGAATCTTTCAAAGTCCAGCAAGTAAAAAAGGGATTAATAATCATCCTGCCAAGTGGATTTAGTTATTGTATGTTGCACCGTAATAACTGTAACCTTAATTATAGACCAAAAGCTCTTTATATTCTTTCTGTACACAAGGCACAAAGACAACATAGACCAAATTCATCCCATCAAATTTTAGACACTTTGCTGAAACACCTCAGTTAAGGACATAGTTATAGTAAACTCCCTGAGATTTCAGTTCCAAAGGGGTCTTAGAGATTAATTACCCTCAGAAGGTGACTCTCATTCAGCTAAAGACAGAGCCCAAGCCAGTAATCCAAGAGCAAAATGTTTTAATGGAAATGTTGGTGAAATACATTCCAAATATAAAGGGGTTGAATTTCAGGAAAGTTCATATTTCTATTAAGGTGACTTTATTTTTTCTTAACACGCCTGTTCAAATATAAAAACTTGAAAAATATAGCTTGAAAATATACTATTTGAGGTAAACAGAAGCTGATATGATCTGATGAAAGGCAAGAGCCAACCTCATTATGAAGGCAAGAGGAAACTGGCAAGACAGGAACAGGCACTGAACAGAGAGAAAAGTGGTCTGTGTTTGACATAATACAAAAAGGAAGAAACAGCAAAGATGGCAAAAAGAAAGAAGACAGCAACAAAATCTTGCAGCCTGTTCATCAGTCACAAGCCCCCTTAGCTCATCCAATAATATCATTTTGTCCTTTTCACTCTCATCCATCTAACTTGGCTCTGTCAAGGTTGAATATTTCTAATAGTCAAGATCAGGTAAATAAAGCAACAAATGCTTTTCACTTCCTTCTGATATTTTTAAATCACACCTTAATTTTGTTTAAGATCTCTTATGAGAAGGAATAATGAGGGCATCGAGAAGAGGACACTTAACAATGTGATATATACTATGTAGCCAAATCTTTATGGGTTAAAACAGGAGTTGCTGGCCCTATCAAAACTTCAGTTAAACCAATATAACTATGCTAGTTCTGCCAGCAGCACATTTTATTCAATCATTTATTCAGTGATAACCCTCTCATTCAGGAAAATATCCCTGAACAACTTTAGCTGGAAGCTGGAATAGGTGAAATGCAAGTGAAGACTTGAAGATACAACCCTATCCCAGCTGTGACATCCATGCTATCACTAGAATGACAAACCTACATTCTTACCTCATACAGCATCCAAATTTTTAACTATAAAAGTTAATGATGAGATTATAAACATTCAGTAAGTTTCATATACATACCACTGTCTACTGGCTACCACATATGTTGCTTAAATTTTTAGCAATAAAGGTTTATCTACACTTGAAATGTGGACATCTGTAGAGCTTCTCAAAACCTAGCTATGAATTAGTGAGTGCAGGTATCAGAGGTTGTCTAGTGTAGCACCTTTACACTTCTGTAGAAATATATACAACACATACTCTCTTCAAGCCACTCTTGTTCACATAACTCAGAATGTAGTTTCAATACTTACTTAAAAAAATACTACTACTTATAAACTTGTATATCAGAATGCTCCTTTGAGAGCTAGATTAGGTTAGTAAACTGGGTGTTTAGTTCTGTGATACTCTGTCTTTGGTGGATAAACTTAATTCAGAAATTCTCGCTCATGGAAATTTTTGTTGGCCCTTCACCACACTTGCTTATAGAGGGTTTTTTTTTTTCTTAATCTGATTAACATTAGAGAGAAACAATCAGAATAATCAAATACGCTTAGAAAAGAACTAGTTTATCTAAAAGCCTGACAATCAGATGATAATTTATGAACTACAGCTTTACATACCTCTTGATGCTCTCAGCTATACTGTTAGCACCTGTTTCTATTGTTTGAAAGAAACGAGATCTTTATAAAACACTATACAATACTAATTTTGGTACTGAATTTACTTATGTGACTTCCAACAAACTTAGTAACATCCAAAGATGGAGAAATGATACAGGTAAATGCTATAAGGTGTTCGAAATAAAAATGGATATTCACTGAGAGAGAAATTTTTTCTTAGATGGAATTTGCTTTGATTCGATACTCAGAAAAGCAGCAAGTTTCTGGCTTGACAAACTCCCATAATTCATCCTTTCCTGCTTTCACTAACATCTCTTTACCAAAGCCTTTCTTTCCTTTGAAAAGAGGCTTCTGCACAGCTACTTGCATATTCTCCAACCTAAGTTACCTCAGTTTCTTTTTTTTAATCACAAAATATCACTGTGATATTATGTCGAGGGACTTTGCTTTTTAGACAATCTTCTTTGCACAGTGTCTATACAGCATGTTGTCTAAGAAAGGATATAGTTATTGGCCTTTCAACATTTCCATATCTATAACTTAGTCCACTTCATGTTAAACTAGAGATAACTCATATTTCAGAAGTGCAAAAAGTAAAGTTTTTTTATTAGGACATTAGTTTTGGAAATTGTGTCTTGTCTACACCTGAAAAACATGTAAAAATAAATGGAAAGAAATAAAAGTTTGACATTCTTCTGAATATTTACATCTGTGCATGAATAATTCCAAAATAAAAGCATTCTGATTATAGTTTAAATTGCTTCAGTTATTCATATAATTGGCACTGAATTCCAAAATTAGAGTGCCAAAGTAGAGTATAAGCAGACACACTCCTAATTTAAAAAATATATATTCACTGTAATGCTGATTTTCTAGCACCATTTCCCCTGCAGTACTCATACCGCCTAAAGTTGGATACTTTCTTACTGCTTTTTTTTTTCTTTGTTTTTTCTGGGGGAGAGAATATTCTTTTGGGTTATTTTTTGATATCTGGATTCTTCCTTTTCCTTAGACCCTTTCTATAGTCTTGTTCTCATAAATTTTGAGATGGGGAGTAATCTGGCAAGGAATAAAATAACCTGTGAGAGAGAGGGGGGGGGAAAAAAAAGAAAAAGACACCTAAGTCCCTATTAAAACAACACCACAGCCTACAACCAGTGCATACTCATTTCCTGACAGTCAAAGAGGTTGGAAGAAACAGTCTGTATGGGACTAACACCCCAATTTATTAATATTTATTTCTGTTCTATGTAAAGATAGAAAATGTGCAAGTCTATCATAAGAAAAGTCCTTAAAAGTAACATGGGAGACATTTTCTTAGTACTTACAGCTAACATTTGCATTTGTCTAACTGTAGTTCAGTACAAGGTGGGTAGAAAGAAAGTAATGGGCTAAAAATACTGATTCATACTGATGTGCATTAAACACCATTTGGGTATTAGCTAACACATTTTTATTCAAACACTGCATAAAGTGAACTGTGTGTACACACGTATTCCCAGTGGAGTTAACTGTACTTATTCTTACCCTATGCTTGCGTGTCGGAGCTCTGCTGGATTAGGGCATGCAGCTGCCCTCGCTCCAGAACTGACAACCTGTTCGGAAAGTATTAATGGTACAGCGATGGGGTGCCCACTCCGAGAAAGAGTAACTCATGCAAGTTGCCAAATCCACCCTCACAGCACAGAGAAGTATCGAGCCTATCTGCTTGGAATCAGTCATTTTAAGCTGATTATTTCAAAGACACTTGCATGAGAAAAAAATAAATGATTGTAATGAGTAACATATACATAGACATGAATTGTATCCTCTTGAATGACATGATTTGGAATCTGCATTTCATTAGTGCCAAAACACTTCTTAAATCTGACATTTGAAAGACTACAAATTTAGAAAACTGAAAAAATATATTCCTTGGTGTTCTATACTCTGCTTGCAGATTTTTAAAGAGGTTGTGAAAGACCAGCAGTAGGATTAGGCCTTTGCATTTGTATTTTCTTCACATTTTCTGTTTTAGGATAACATTATTACTGCTTTCCAAAATGAAACATGAGTAACAGTATATTTGATGAAACAAATGGACAGGTTCATTACTGGACAGGTTAGCTTCATTACTTGTCTGATGTATTATTATGCATGACACCTCCCTGCTATCTGGTAGAAAGGCCAACAACAGCTGAGACACACGTAACACTAATATCTGCAAACAGTACAGTCAAAATTTATGACAGTGAAATTAACAAATCTCTGCTAATTTCATTAATCTTCTATTATATCTGTTCTGTCTGGATCCACTTGGCTAGTTACGCTAGTTTTATGTGTGTTTATGACAGAAACCCATAGCAGTAAAGAACCAACTATGAACTGTTATTCTGTAACAAACAACTGGCTCTTGTTCGTATAATAAAATGTAAATATTCATTATTTAACATTCATCTGTGTAACTTATAAGAAGTTTATCATTACACATATAATGAACACTTTTGTACCTTTGCTATAGTTGAAAGTCTGTAAACAAAACAAAAATTTAGGTCAGCAAACTGCCTGATTTTTCTAAAATGTGTCTGGTTACCAACTAAAAAGTCACTTTATTAATTCAAAATTATTGTAAAAATTAATTATTTATGAATAATTTAATATTACAGGCTCTGCAATTATATTTTGTTCCTTTCTGAAAACATCAGAATCCAATGTTAACATACAGTGGGATGCCAAACTATTTATGGAAAAAAAAGAGAAGTTATGACTTGTTCTTGTACAAAATACCAATTAGATATTAGTTTATTGAATTTCTCTTCTCAATGTTCCAAAACTACAATACTTAAAAAAATCATTATCAGAATAATGTAAATGTGGTCAAAACTCCCCTGCATAGGTGAATCCTACCCACCTAGATAAAAGTGAGGTACCTTTCAAGTACTTCCTCTTTGTCTTCAGAGGCACAAAGTACTGATAGCACAGGTTTCATGGAGGCATATAACAACAATTAAAGAACAGAGAGATTATCCTATACGCAATTCCTTCTGTATGACCCAGAGAATAGACCACATGGATAGAAATACAGAAAATACAGCTCAAACTAAGGGTAGCTTCTAACATTTCAGTATATCCTTCGTTTTGGTGTCAACTTTGAGTGACATACAGGGCATTTAAATTATACTCCAATATGCAATTCCTCCATGTATGAAGGCATTTCTATATTTAGTCCCACTGTCTGTCAACACCGCTGTAACTACTTTTACACAGCACTCAAGTAGCCAAGAAGATAGCTAGTAGCAACAACCTAAAAATGAGTTGTTCACACACTGCAACTCTTTGTGGCAAAGCAGGGAAGACAAGATAGACTCTGCACATAAATTCACAAACAGAAATGAATGGTTGCAGAATGGAAGCAGAAAGCCACCTCAAATCACCAACATGATGTATCGCTCAAGAGCTATTTCATCCTCTGTCTCTGCCCCTATATAACCACTTCTCAGCAGCGTATCAGTGTAGTTGCTGTCCCATACATATGCTTCATTCCTCTGACAAAACTTTATAGGTTTTCATGAGGGACTGAACCAAAGCCCAGCTCTGATGTGCAAAAAGATAGTAAAGACTCAGGGTACGTGCTGCCTGGACACCTGACTATTTCACAGCAGTGTCATGGATTTATTTCAGTAGTGTTAACTATAACATAAGAGTGAGTCAGTGGAGTGGGTGAGACTGGAAGTCAGATTGAGAATGTGTTGACAGATGCTCTTTTAATCATTTTAGGGTTTTAATTTAAAAACAAAGTCAATGTTACAAACTTCATGTTACACTAACCTCAATAAGGTTGGGTTTCACGATCAAATACAAATCCTTCCAGATTCACCACACATAGGCAAATTTGTCAAATTCTAATCACAGTAATTATTTTGGACCTAATGAGACTCTGCAGATACATAATGAACAAAATGCAGAGCTGCCACTATCCTGAAAAATACAATTCAAATGTGTTTACAGTGGGTGGGAAAATAAGGCCTTATTTTTACAGAAAAATTAAAAGAGAAAAAAGTGACTTGTCAGCTACTCAAGCATGGATCAAGACTGGATTCAGAAAGTACTTCAGTGCACACCGGGATTTAACAAGAGTACCGCCGAAGCATAGCCCGACAGACATCATTGGACTACTCATCCACGTAGGCACTGCAACTTTCCAGGCAAGACGCGGCAGGAGCAGCGCGCGAGGCGCAATGCGGGCTGATGCCGCTGTGGGCTGCCCCGTGGCACGGCAGCCTCCGTGCGGTGCCCACTGGGGAGCACCCACAGAGGCCGCGGCAGGACCCGCACCATAGGGGCCGGTCGGCCAAGCGGTGCGTGGGAGCCATGGGCACCGCAGAGCCGGGCGCCCACTGCTCCCACCGCAGGCACATGCGTGCGGCAGCACATCGCGGGTGTTTGGAAATCCGTAGGTATCTACTAACGTTTTGGTACGTGTCTACCAGCGTGGTTTATCTGTCATATTGCTGATATTGATCCTGAACAGACAGTTTACTCATTGCAAGTTAATTACATATTGCTAAAAATAAAAAACAGTTTCAATCCTGGTTTGATTTTAATGATGTGTGCAAGCAGTTTTTCTCTGCAACAACTCTCCTAGGAGTGGAAGAAATAAAGCTCAGTCTCTTCCAGCACAGACATGCTGATACTGAAAGGGTAAATTGGCCAAAAATGAGTTCCCCTTGTCTCTTTGCTCAAACATGCAGAAGCAAACTATGCCTAGGAATGAACAGCATTTATACTACACAACAAACCCTGTAAAAGCACATGAACAAGTTAATTGACAGCAAACTATGTCAGGGTGTTTAGAGCAAATGTTCCATAAATCTGCATGTAACTCCAGGGGTTGTCCATAAAGCTGCAATCTAACAGAGAAAAAAAAATAATTGAATAGGAGAGGGGAAAGACTGTGAAAGGATGACCAATGAGAAAATGTGGAAAAAATAGCAGATCGTTACCACAATAATGTTTCACTTCCTAACATTAGTTATTTGTTTTTACAGAAATACATCAATTTATCATTCTAGCTGCTTCTTATAATGCATATTTTACATTTAGACATTACTGTAACTGAGTTTATATGGTTTAACGGAAATTCAATTATACAAAGGAAAATTCTTACAACAGCAATATTCTCTAGGTAGATGATCATGTAAAAAAAAGAAAAGGATTTCTGTTGACTACTATAAATTTTTTCTTAGTTGTTAGAAAATGCTTTCTTTTACATTTAATTGCTACTCAGCCAAGATTTTCTTTAACCCCAAAGAGAAGAGTATTTATGAAAATGAGAGGAGGGGCAATAGCACTGTTTCACTGGTGAATTAGGCATACTCGGGGCTATGGCAGTATCACTAATGTCCGAAGCAAGCCTAAAGAACTGCCTTTACAAAACTTTATAATAAGTTCAGAAATGAATGAGGGCACAGGCAAGAGAGGTTGAGAGCACAAAAAAATGAAAAAGATGACTAACATAAGGAAGAACATAAGATTAAAGGCCATCTTGTCTGACTAAGTATTGAATATATAACAAAAAAAAGATTTCTAACAAATAGAAAAAGCTATACAGGAATTATCAGAAAACAGACTTTATTAAGTACCAAAATTTGATTAAAAATAAGAAACTATAATGAAGACAGGCTTTAAAAATTACGACAACACCCAGTCAGATAGCATTATAACATAAGGTAAGACACCTCAAGGCCACTGATGTCAACTTTTAACAAATCGTGCAATAGCAGGAAAATTCCAAAAGACTTTAAACAAAGCACATCATTGCCACCCTTAGAGAGGCAAGGGGGATACCCTAGGTAACTCTAAACTGATTAGCAAAATGTTATATACAGTTAAAATAATTATTGTAATCTGATACTAACACATTGGAAAAGAAAAAATGACAGTTGCCAAGGTTAAAGGAAAATAGACTTCTCGAAAGAACCCTGTCATTCTTAGAGGAATTACATATTAGCTTGAAAAAATAGTAGTCAATGGCATTTACTTACACTGCATATGACAGTTCACTTAAACTCTGTAGTGGCCTGATAAAATCAGTGATTCAAAGCACAGCAAAGCTGCCGCTGCTGGTTTTATAGAGACTTGCATCCAACAACCTCCTAAATAGTCCTTTTCTCACGTTCTCAGCTCACAGTTTTCTCCCTTCGCAGTAACTCCCGGCCCTCCTTACGTCCCACTCACACTACTAAATTTGGGCTGAAGAAGTGGCTGAACCCACCAGTCAATGCAACAGTGCATCTGCCAAAATAAGTACCAACCAGTCGGACCGTCAGGCTGAACATAAAGGCACTTTACTTCCCCTAGTAAGGCACTAATTTGGTTTCTCTCCTCTAACAAGTTAAATCTTCACATACTTTCTTAGAATTTATTACTTTGTAGAGCTCTCTTCTTTTGGCTGTAGTTGTTCAAAATTAACTATTAGATTAAAAAATCATAAAGGAAAACCAAAGGGGAGAGGAAAGGAAGATGAATGGGCAGACTGTACTGAAAACTGGCAAGTTTACATACACCTCATATTTAGATTAAAAGTAAACACTGCCAAAAGAGCTTGTAAGAAATGGAGAACATAATTAGTTAAATGATTAATAAGTAAAAGTCATTATTGGGGAATTATAATTGAATGGTGTGATTTTTAAAGAGTTTTGAGGAGATACAGTTATATATCCAAGAAAACGTATTGTATAATGGAGAAAGTACTTTGGAAGAAGCAAATTACAATGCATATACAATATCCAATGCAACACTCCTAAAAGTAATCTTTGATATAATGAGCAACAGCAGTAAAGTATATAATATCCATGAGCAGCACTTGCAAAGCCTAAAATACTCCATTAATTTGTGGTATGAAAAAAGGATATTAAAAAAACTAGAAAAAGCAGGAAAAAGTCATACAAATGGCATTCCTTCAAGAACTTAAGAATGGGAGAAACATTTTATGAGAGATTTCTGGAGTTTAATCGATTAATCAAAATAAGTTTAGAGATCTCTTGACTATTTTGCCTAAGTATCTTCAGGGGTGAGAGGAATAGCAAAAAAAATGGCTGGAAGTCAAAGGCAAGGAAGATAAAGAACATTTAACAACAACATAAGAGCTCAAACATGCAAACACCAAGTGAGTTTGTTTCAGTTCATTTAAGTTATTTATAAAATACTATTTTAATACACCAGCAAGGCTGTGGTTCAGACAGACAAGATGATAGATATATTGGTTATATAGATCATTCATGGGAGTACATGAACTAGATCACTATAATGTACTGCAATCCAGATTTATGATGGCTCCTCATAGGCAGAATTTAATGCAGACTATTTCACCTTGATACCATTATGGTATTCTAATAATATGCTTAAATAACATGCTATTTCTGCTTAAGTCACTACAGTGACTTTATTTAAAAGCCATACTCTCTCAAGTGTAACTCATCATCTTTCAGTTGTACTTCGTTCTAAAGCATCTTGCTGATTTCTTTATAGAGCGAAAACATCAGCAAAGTTGTGTTGCTCCAGGAACATTATTAATTCTTTGTAACCTCACACTGGTTATATGAAATATGTAAAACAGAAGCTCATGAGCTACCCTAATACGTATCTTAAATAAATACTCCAACACCATTCAACACTCAATAATTCGTTACCACTAAAAGCTTTGATTTAATATACTTGAGAGATGGTGTTCAGGCAAAGATTCAGCATATAGTTCTACTTTTTCTCTGACCTAATATGTAAAGGCTTTTATCTCTTGTAAAATTCCTGGGAGATCAAAGTTCCTGGAATTCCAGTTCAAAGTCCCAGTATAACATATTCATATTAAGAGGATGTGATAAATAGCCAGGACTTCTAAAATAGATGTCCCTTATTTTTTCTGTATTTCTGTTGGTCCTTCCTCCACTCCCAATGCTCACTTCAAAAATTACAAATTTCTGATTTGATGCCCAGAAATTTTCCAGAAACCTGCTAATTTGATTTTGTTACTGTTTTTACCTTTTACTTTGCAAAGCTCTGCAGATTTGTTCTCTTTATCTAGCTATTCAAAACTGACTCAAGGAATGAAAGGTGCAGCTAAAAAAGATGGTTTCATCAAGAAAGAAAAAATACAAAATTTCAGAAATCTGTGCATGATAAAGGTGATTTCACCATGAATGCAAAAAACACCACATTTATAAAGTGATCACTGAGTAAAAGTGAAAGCACCAGGCATAAACAGGAACAATAAACAGCAACAAAAGAATGTTAAAAAGAGGAAACTTAATTATGATTGACAATAAGCCTATGGATTGTAACATTGCATCAGCGAGCATATTATAAAAATCTTGTGCACAAGATTAAAAATACTAGGAAAGACTGAATGCTCTATGAGGTCCGCAGTATCCATTGCATGAAGATTCTGGTTGATACAGCATGGCTCATATTAAAAATATAGTCTAAGTAGTAGAAAAAAAATGCATGCTTTGAAATGAGTAATGAATAGACTTTATGGATTGTCCAAACAAACATTTTGATGGTATGTCTAACTTCCCCAAGCTTAATTAATCCACCAGCTAGAATCAGAGAGGATTTTTTTCATATTGCCTCAAATTATCTCTTTCCAAAATAATACGGTAAGAGGAAAGGCTAGAAAAGACAAATTGTTTCTTAATTGGACCAAATATTTTCATCATGTTTTAAGATTCACTCTGATATAAAGTCTGAGAACATCATAAATCGAGTCAGTTAAGAAGTATACAGCTTCACTTCCTTGCTTAGCACTATTTAAAACTGTACAAAGATATCTAGCAAGGATTAACTCAGTTTGATTCCATGTGCTCAGCTCTACCTACACATAATACTGATAAAGCAGAACCATTATTTTGCTCTTGGGAGTCAAACCCAGTCTTATTTCAAAAGATTTGTCTGCTCTCACTTTGGGCTTGCATTTTGGCGACTGCGAACACAGGCTCTGAACTTTCAGAAACACCTGCTACTTTAACTGGATTAGAGACTTAAAATAGATACTCTTCTATAATGTAGGCATGTCCTATCTGATAAGCACTGGGAAAGTGACTGCCGTCTTTTAAGATCTAAACAACAGTGAACACTAGAAAGGAATAGAAGAAACCACCTCAAGTGAGATGAGGAAACAGTGGTCTCCCTTGGGAAATTTGAACTCTCTTCCTGTAACACAGGTGGTCTAATTGTTTTTTTAATGAAGACTTTATGCTTGCACTTTCTTTAGATGACTCTAGATATGCAATGATACAGATCTGGGATACTACGCTGTCTAATGCTATATGGAAAAGAACGCAGAGTTAAAAAAAATTGAAAGCTCAGGAATAGGATATTTATGCATTTATGACTGAAAAAGTGTTGTCTTAGACTGTCAATATTCCAGCAATATTTCAATAAATAACCCTACGGAGTGCTTTACCATTGCTACATTTTACATTTTGTGAATTGCTTACGCAAACATCAGATATATCGTTTTCAGCATAAATTCCACTTTTCCTTATTTTCTATCTGTTCCTTTTTCTTCAATATACCTATATTGTTTCTATAATAGTAATGAGAAAATAAGATAATATTTTTCAAACTATCTACTAACTTTTATTTATTCCTTTCTGTCCAGCTCTGTAATGAAGAATAAACTTGTGCGCAAGTTTTCAAACTGAATACATCTAGAATTTGAAGGAAAGTCCTCACCAGAGAATGTCAGTTATAATATATGTCAAACTTCGACGAGGTTGACAACTGTCATTTTCAATAAGGGGTATTTAAAATGTATATTACTTGTACCAGGTATTGAAAACGCAAGCTGCATTTTTAGAAACTAAAACGGAAATAAAGTTTGAATTTTTAAATGATAGCTAAAGTGCAGTACTGTGGCCAAAAATGCATATTCAGAGGATGAAGAAAAGTAGCAAGTGACAGACCGACACACACTTCCCAATTTGTCACTGAATTGAGCATTACTATGATTTTTATATATACACTTTTATAAAGTATAAAGAGGATATGCAAAAATATATATTCAGAATACTATGCTTCTACAGCACGACCAAAATATGCCACAAGTCCCCCCAGATCACATTAAATACTCCAATGTATTTATAGAAGTTACGTTTATCCTGACGGATGCATTATAGTGAATAGGGACTAAGGAAACTTGCATCTGGGCAGGACAACAAAAGACAAAAATATGAGTTACACCCTTGGAAAGCTAATGTCAAGCACAGTTCATTTTCAGATGTTCCTAGATCGCATCCATTGGCTTCATGGCACCTCAAACTCTGGAAATTTTTAGTTAAAAAAAAGGCTTTCTTCACTGACCAACTTCATGTGTAGTTAAGCATAATCTCAGATCTATCACTGCTCAGAAAAAAAGAGCTATGTAGTTTGGATGTTGTACTTTATTCAGTCTATTCTGTTATTACAGCTACGTAACTAGTAGTTGCTTTCACATGGTGTATGCTGGTTCAACCGACTACGATATTATGAACAACTTCAGAAGAGACAGGTCAGACAGAGTTACCTGTTACCAAAAGCAACATTAAGAGTTTGCGGCACTGAAGAAATTTAGTCTGGATGCTCCCATAATCCTTCATCTGGCCAGACCAAAGTTTGGAAACTACTACTGTAAGAATTAGGCTCGAAGCTTCCTCTTCTTTAGTACTGCATTACAGTGGGACTCAATTCTTCACAAGGGCATCCTGGCAGTGCTGAAACACAGGCCTTCCTAACATTTTTAAAAGTAATTATCCACTGTACCAGTGTACAAAAAATTCAGCATACTGCCTTTTCATAGTACTGGATAGACGTGACTCAGTATGATATGTGATAAGACTGAGCTCACACGATACTCAAGTGCATGAATAGATGGTATTATCTGTATGATTGTTTAAAAACAGACTTCTAGATTGAAAATGAATTATCCTTTTAAGTCACAAAAGTATACATATGGAAAAGCTTGCCTCTATTACTCTTGTACACTGATCTTGAGTATACCTCCATTACTAAACTATCAAATAGATTCAAAAGCATTAAAAAAATAATTTTCATAGAAATAAGGTATTTTATTAATAATATAAATAGGAAATATAATAAAAACTTAGATAAACACTGAAAGGAGAATAATGTACTTCTCTGTAAAGCGCACTAAATCTGGCCAAAACACCCTTACTCAAATATATCGCAAAGGATCTAAAAGACCATATTAAATATTTGATATAAGCCAATAATGAAAAAACTCTTCAATTTGCAATATAGATCTGTGTGTTTTTATGATGCTAGGAACAAAAAGACTGCAAACCTGGTACCAGCAGACTCTTTATATTATAAATTTTTCAGGAACTGATGAGACTAATGAGTTCTAAGGTCCAATATATTTTTTTAAGTGTAGGCAATGCTGCAAGCTTCAGAATAAGATGAGAATCTTTAATTATATTAGATTGTACCGCAAGGTTTGCATTTGCAAAATGTAGTATCACCTAAACTTAAAACAAGCTATCATCAGCACTAGTAATACACAAATGCAGTAATATAAGGCTGCACATACAGAAAAGTTGATCTAATGTGATCACTGTATACTCTACTGAAAAAAAGATTATTTTTATCCTCTGTGATTGTGTGTTTTACAGTAATGCCTGAAATTACAGTTCAAAATGTTAGTGTGACAGAGTCCACATAAATGCATAGATAATTATTTCTGCCCTGGAAAACATGCTGCTGCAACAGCAGTAAAGCTGAAAGAAAAAACACAAACCAGGACTAATTAACAAATTATTAATTTTCTGTCAAAAGCTTCAAGTACATCTCTTAAATTATGCTACCTCTTCCAACCACATCTCCAATCTCACGTTGGAACAAGGACATGAGAAGTCTTTAATTTATTCATCCATATAGCCAAATGAAAACCAGTCAGAATCTTCTGAGAAACAAGACTTCTGGACTGAAGTATTAAAAATTATAACTTGCAAATTATAAATTGTAAAGTCTCACTCTACCACTACGACATTAGATAACCCGTCTATCTCAACTGCTTCATACCTGAACAGAAAAAAAAAGAATTTCTTTTTATTACTTTATAATTCTTCCTTTCCAGTCATGATCTGAGAGCTGCTATTCTCAGAATGTGAAAACACACAAAAAGGCTAGATAAGACTCTACAGTTTAGCAGCTCCTCCATAGTAGTTTGCTCACTGATATACTATTATCCCCAAGTAAATATAATATATTTATACGTATAAATACAATATGTTATGAAAAGAGGCCCATTCATCTGTCCATTCATCATGATGTAAAAGGATGAAGAGGACGAGTTACTGTTGAATAATTCATCCCTTCTAAGAACAAATAGGGTTTGCACCTTCAAGATAAAAAAAGGCATATTCCATTGTAAACACCTGGTTGAATAACAGTTATTACTTCAGTAGGAAATAATATTGAAAACCGACAGCATTTCTCAGTTAACAGTTATTTAGTATGAGAATCACAGATGCTGATTTCACTTAATTTTATTTCAAGCTCTTATGATCCCAGCTGTAACTACTCTGTTGAAGTACCTACAGCAAAATTTAAAGATAACCGATGAACAAGACAGCTTTTCGCTTAGAATGTACATCTCTGCAAATGATAATTGAAAGACCTACTTTTGTCATACAGGTGTGAAGGCAGGTGTACGCACTCTAAAGCCCCTCTCCTGAAGTGTATGTTCATATGGCCTCCAAAAGGGTACCTAGCCAAGGCAGGAGTGTGTTATTCCACACTGGCTGGATCTGCCAGCAAATTCCCTGGTTTGGACCTAATAATGCAGGGCTCTATCCCCCTAATTAGCACCAAGAGAGAAGCAGCAATGATCTGCCTGACGGACGAGACTGAGAGCAGCCAGGGAGCTCCCTAACAGGCAGGAAATCAGCACACGTCAGACTGGAGGTGAAAACAGGTAGAGGTTCTGCACCACCAATTTATATAAAAACATTTATATAACTGTAAAGCTTTTATAAGAATTACTTCTAGTTGTACAATCCAACAATACAGAATGTGAGGTTTTTCTGAATACGCATGATAAATAACCCTATGCTCCCTATCCATAAGAAAGCTGCCCAAAAAATAGCTTTGACTTTTCTTTTGGTAACTGCCTATTGCAAACCTTCATTAAAAAAAAATACAATATAAAAACAAAATTTCACTTTATAACTTTATCTTAAAATTTCTTTGCATTTCACTAAATACTTCTTACCAATCCTTAAAGCAAATAATGTGTAGAATATTTTTGCCTGCACAGAGTGCGCTAAGGGCTCTGTATGCAGCAAGTCATTTGGCTGTTAAGAAATTACTATTTTTTTTTTTTTTTTAACTCTGTTACCTTCCACTTTCAGTGTGAAATCCTAGCACTGCTATTGTCAATGGCAAAACTCTCATTAAGCTAGGAATTTTGCATTTAGTGCTTACTTTGTTGGCTTTTTCATTATTACTGTTCTTACGTGATATAGATTGTGTTGCTGCCTGTTTTTATAAGGATTCTGACAATCTGTGTGCACTTAACAGGTTTTCTTTTTTCCTATTACAATGAGGTTATAGTGTTAGGAAAGTCCCAAACCATTCTTAACATACAGTAAGAATCAAAATTAAAGATACTGGAAAAGTAAACTTATAAAGGCTTGCATATGCCTGGGTAATACTTAATTTAAAAAATATTTTTGTATTTTACTTATAGGTGGAATCCTTAGACATGATGGGTGTCTGTTTTGGCATTTCTAAAAGAACTAGTAAGGGCCGGATATTTTACAAGACTACCCAGAGTTAATACACATATCGATCTTTTTATTTACGTATTATTTATGTACATATTTATGTGTGTATGCATATACTTCCTCAATAGAATACCTTTTCTGAAGACATTGAAGTGAATTAGTGAAAAACTTTCCACTGGAGGGTGATCTTTCTACCTGTCTATCTGTAGCAGATGTCAGCCTTTTGAAGTTCAGAACTTCTTCAATTTTGAATAAAGATGCAACAGAGAAGTTAAATAGGAGTTGTGGTGGAATGTATATACAAAAAGAAATCTTGTGAAAGTTGTGAATAGTTGGTATGCCAAAAGCATTGAATCAAGAAGCTATTTCTCTTTCTCCTATTATCTTCTATTTCCTTCTCTGTTTTCCTGTCTTCCTTCATAATTGCCCTCTTTCAACTTTACATAGTCCTATTCTGTTCTCATTTTACACTTCTGTTTGCTTGCTGGTTTTGCCCCTGTCAGACACAATATGACTGACATACTTCTAGAGATGAACATCATCCATTCTATTTCATGCAATCTTTTTGTTTTTCTTGTCTTTCACTCCTAGTTTTCTGTATTTCTACTATTTCTCAGTTTTCATACTCTTATATTGTATGACCCCTACTTTCTCTCAGAATCTCTCTCAGATTCACAACCTTTTTTGGTCCAATATGTCATTTCTGCTATCTTTTGACTTGATCTTTTTTCTTGTTTGCTTTCGCTATTTCACACAAAATAACACATTCCGTTAAAATTATTAGTCATTAGCCTTATCTGCAAACTGCAGTCAATAAAATCCTGACTTTTCCTTTTTGTTAAGAAGTGTGGAACAGAAATCGGGGGGGGGGGGCCCTGTTGGAAGGGATTTTTGAGGAGAGTCATAGTAAAAGATCAAATCTGAAGAATATCTTTGAAAAAGTCCATGCCACAACCCTTCCTCATTTTCTTAGCTGAACATGACTTCGTTTCCAGTGCACTATTTATTTCTGCACTGACAACTGAATAAAAGAAAACTGCTTTGGTGTCAGTATATCTCCAAGTCTGTATTCTAGCACACCTGTCATTGTATTTATGATCTTATACCATTCTTGATCAGGCAAGAGGAAGAGTTATTAATCTCTTTCCCAGATAACTTAAAATATTTTTCATCTAATTGTATTTCTTTACTAAAGAAAAAATTCTGGTGTGTTTGAGAGGAAGAAACAAACAAAATTCAAGGGAGAAATACTGGAACTGCAGTACAGATGACACCTTCAAGGGACTGTATTAAGAGTATTAAGAGTCATCTGTACCTGGAGTTCTTTTGGAAAAGCTGTTCATGACTGGCCTCATTTATATACAGTATAGCTGCTCCTTCTAGACAGTAACATCTTTTTTTTTTTTTTTTACAATGATGTCATTTGTCAATCATCACATTCTGTCCAACAGGGGAAAACCAACCATATAAAACAAACAAAAAGAAATTACCAAGTGAATAGGATAATATGAGGCTATCTAAAGTGAAACCATTAAAAAAGAATTCAGCAAATGAAAATTAAAAAGTAGAACTTAAAACATAGAAAATAGCCGCTTTTTGAAATAGCAGCATCCTTTCCCAGTTCAGCACAGTATACACACAGTCACATGGCCAGTAATCTGTTACAAAGAAAATTCTGTCCTACTTTAGTCCATAATAATTTCTCTGTATAAAAAGATTATTAGGCCCAGATCTCTATTTCTGTCTTGGGACGTTTAACTTAGTGAAGCTAACTGAGATTTAGGTAGTAGCTGGAGAGTAAACAGCTAATGATTTCATTTGTACAATTACAGGCACTGCTAAGTGTTCACAAAGTGTTTATCTAAAGACTTGGCAAACAATACGAAATATGAAGGATTATATTTCTATATTCAGATACTCTCAGTAGAGAACATAGGAACTCTAAAAAAGCAGTGCTGCTTCTTAAAGGAGCAAGGATAAGGAGGTAATTAGGTAGGACACTATTTGGTTTTTAATTTAGAGGTAGGTGTTGGGTATCCCAGTGAACTCAGTAGATTATTGTTTCCTGAAGGAAATGTGGCTCTTAACAATAATATATATAGCTAGTACTTTCTACAAAATTGCACATTCACACACACACACACACAAAAGCTGTCAGAAAATTCTCATTTAGAAGAGAGGAAAGAGCTGTTTTGACAGGGTTTTTCTGTAATGTCTGACTAATTTACACAGGAGAGAGTGGCACTAAGCAGTGATTCAAGTTGTGTTCCAAAGATCTGCAAGGAATTTCATCTTTTTTTAAATATACAGAACATATTTTTTCCCCAAATACTTTCTGTAACTGGTTTGTATTTTAAAATACCATTTAAAGAACAGACCGTCTTTTCCTTTGTGGAAATGACTTTGCACTTAATTGTATTGGAGGAGATCAGGTTCACACACAGGTTCAGCAGAGGCCACCAGCATGCCGAGGTTGGAAGAGTTGGGCTTGTGCACCCTGGAGGAGAGGTGGTTTTGGGCAGCCCTCCCACCCCCACCCAGTGCCTACAGGGGTGGTATCAAGAAAATGGACTTAGGCTCTTCGCAGTGTTGCATGGCAGGAGAACGAGAAAAAACAGGTAGAAATTGGAACAAGACTGGACATAAAGCAAAATTTTTTCTGCATGAGGACAACCAAGCAGTGGAGTAGGCTGCCCAGGGAGCTTGTGCAGTCTCCATGCTTGGAGGTTTTCAAGAACCAATGGGTAAAGTCCTGAGCCGCCTGGTCTGATCTATTAGCTGACCCTGCTTTGAGCAGGAGGTTAGACTAGAGACCTGCTGAGGTTTCTTCCAACCTGAATTATCCTATTAACCTATGAAAATTTTAAGAAAGCACTATTCCAGATTTGTGAACATGCAGAATTCCCAGAGCTGAAAGCACTAGTAAAGCAAAAGCACTGCTTCACTGTCCTCTGTCACACTGTGTGTAAGCAGCCCTTAATCCTGCTGTGAGCATCACTGGTAAGTCTTCCCCTTCCTGTTGCCTCTAAAGAGTGAGGTTCAAACCACAGGTTTCATTTTCTTCTTTAACTCAAGTGACAATGGCCTTACTGGATCTATGGCAGGCAACAGAAACAGGCAGCTGCCTAAGGACTGCATCTGCTAATAACTGTTTTCCTTTGTACTACAGCACTACAGAGAAGCACGGTTCACTTCGCAGACAAAAAGCTGGTCTACATCATTTTTCAGGGCCTTTACAAATACTGAATCAGTACACACACTTTTACAATTATTTTTCCCCTTTTGAAAGACATATTTCACTAAGTTCTAGCATGCAGTTTTCTGTAATTCCTGTAGGAAGCAAGCACAAGGCTCTATTCAGCAGTAATTAGCCATCTACAACCCACTCTGCTTAAAACCAAACTACACAGATTCACCACTGGATGTGCTCACTCTAATATAGTGATATTATCAGCTCACCCCAGCTACTACAACAGCTTTTAGTTTCTGAAGAGCCATTATGTCCTCATTTTTTATCCAAGCCCAACATCTAATTATAGAGAACTATTACTTCCCACATCAAACCTTCTGCTGAGCAAAAAAGCCACATAGTACTTAGCTGTCTCTCATGAGACAAGCTCTTCTTTACCATAAGAATTACAGTGGCTTATCCTGTACCTATTTTATTTTGAATTCTTCTTTCCAAAATATATGGTTAAAATAGCACAGTATTCCTGGTATGTAGTTTGTACAATGGCATTTATGCTCTCCAATCTCTACTGCACATAATTCATCTGATACAGTCAAAAGCTGTATTTGCCTTTTCCTGGACAAATTCTACTACTGTCTCTCAATCATCTTACAACTGTTAATGTAACTAAATCTTTCTCCACCCCTGCCTTTGCAATGTCTGAGTTCCAATCTTATAGCAGAAGAGTGTGTGTGTGCGTGTGTGTGCGTGTATTTAAAATCATGAATGACTGAAGTATTAGATTTCATCCTATTACATTCCATGACTTATCAAGGCTGTTTATGATATTCTTATCCTTGCGGGTATAGATTTATTACCATTTAACTGTCAATCATCAGTAACTTTGTTGATTTCATTGGCAGATTCCAAAGTTCTCCTCCCTAATTCATTAAGGAATGCAGTAGTTTCAAGATCAATATTAAAAATACACTGCATCAGCAGAGTACTTAACCTTTCAGCCCACTCATGTCTTCTGCACATCTAGTGTCTTAGCATTCTTACAATTCTTTTAAATTGCAAATCCAGTTACAAACTTTTCCACATTTTTTCATTTTTCCATATGGCATATTAACAAAAGTACTCTTTGAGGGCCAACACACAAGCTCCATAAGTCTATCAATACAAGTGCTTTGACAGAAAGTGGGTACCAATACATTAACCTACATAATCCAAACCTCTTATACATAAATCTGTAGCATGTATATACAAACAGGCTTATTCTATTGTGTATGCTTCTAAACAAGAGCAGTTAATATAGTTATTCCTATGCCTATATTAATTCCTATACCTGAATAAAATGTACAGAAGCAATTGAACTGATCTCCCATTTGAGCAGATACCAGACTGGTGAGCCACAGTGCCTAAAGCCTACTTCTTTGGCAAGGCATTTGGCAGTATATATATGTGTGTGTGTATATATGTATATAGATGTACATACATACGTATATATTTTAAATGGGATTTGACATTTTATAATGAATTTTATAATATAAAATATTATAAATTTTATAATAAATTTACATTTCTATTTTTTAAAAATTCCTCTGAACTATTGTTTTCTGGGTAGGTCAGAAAAATACTGACAAGTACAAAAATACAGAATTAAAGTCTGAAAGTTAAATTTATAGCAAGCTGAAAACACTCTTAAGCTGGAAAATAACTTTAACTTGCTACATTTAGCAAACAAAATGGGTGTCTTTAATGTAAATGCTTATTCAGAGCAAATGTACTGAAGCAAAACAGAATCCAAGCCCATCAAAATTTTGTAACTTCTCCTTTTAACCTCTTAACTCATCTTTGCCATTTAGATTGTTTTTCTTTCCTACATACATCTCTGAACTGCCTCAAGCTGAGTTTTCAACCATTTGAAACTATCAGTTTTAAATTCATCACTTGCCTCTAATTAACCATTCCAGCTTTGGGGTCTTGGCCTCACAATTTATACAGCCACTGAAACAAAAGCCAAAGAAATTCTTTGGTGACTCTCTTTGTATTCCACTGACTGGGAATCCATTTATAACCGGACTTCTTCTGAGCCTGCTCTGACTGTGTGCACTGTCTTTGTCAGGCAGGTAACATACCAAACAAAGCTTTTAGACTAGAACAATCCACAAATTGTACATTTATACAGAATAAGGGATATAATGTTGTTACAATGTTGTGAGGGATATCTCAGTCAGACTATAAGACTCAGAATCTAACTACTCAAAAGTTCCTTGGAAATAACGCTTGTGGAAAGGGTGATAAAAGCACATACTATAAAAGGGCCTGTGATGGATTATGAGGGGGTGGATTTCATTTTTATATATCTAAGTATATACATATATGAAGCCACTGACAATTTTGTAATGACAATCTGTCACTTCCTTAAATGTGTGCTATGTCTCACTTAAGTCTAATCTTCTTAGTCCATTGATATAAGCTATGGTAAAATAAGAACAAATCTTTCAGACTTACTATGATGAAACATGAAGAACTTAAAAAAAAAAAGATGAAGACAGTCAATTATTCTTTGCAAGGTCCATTACATTAGCAAACAATAAGATACTCAGTTTGTTGATACTGGAGTGTCTTATGATAAAAAGATTAATATGTTCAGCATTCCTAATACTGCTGTAGCTTTTTTTTATTTTTCCCAATAATCCTACATATATTGGCACTGACTGATAAAAAGTCAGTAATTGTATAGCGACATGTATTTTCTCATTGTCTCAAATAAGTTAGAATGTTTTTTGCTTTGAGCTCAGATATCCATACAATTTACCACTGTGCATTAGCCAAAACAGTTAAATAAAGCATGTTAATCAGCTAACATGGTTGAATCTGACAAAGTAACTTACTGATGTATCTGAGACTTTTATAAGGTGTCTATAATGCTGATTCAGTAGAACTACCCAAATGCACAGAACTTGCCAGATCAGAAGTTTATTTGCTAATTATGGACTAAAATGTACCTAACCACATTAACTTATGAACACTTATCATCACCAGGTCAAAAGCCATAAATTATCAGGATTTTGCTGTCCAGTTTCTGGTATTTCATTTTGTTCATCCAAGTGAAGACAAATGATTTTAGAGGTTTTCTCCCATTCTGAACATTTTTTTAGTTATACCTGCTTGGAAAGCTTTGTTCCAACACAAAAATTAATGGGCCAGTGAGAACTAAAATTCATGGAACAAAATGCTTATTATTCTTTTCTAATCCCAGTGCCTAACAGAGGAGAAAATCAACTGTATTTCACTAACAGGTGTCGTTATTTAAACAGTTATTTTATATATAATAATATTTTCTGTAACATTTTCAGAAACTTACAGCTGATTAACTTGTTTGGAGTCAATAGTTTCCACTTATTAAGAGAGAATAGCAGTGGAATAGAAAAGAAAAACCACTGTAATTAACACGTAAAATCACAGTATCACATAAGGGTTGAGGTTGCAAGGGACCTCTGGAGATCATCTGGTTCAACCCCCCCTGCTCGAGCAGGGTCACCTAGAACACGTTGCAAAGGATCGCATCCAGCTGGGTTTTGAATATCTCCACAGAAGAAAACTCCACCACCTCTCTGGGCAACACAGAGCAAATCACTAAAAACTTAATTGTTACACTAGACACTTGTCGCAGCCCCAAGAGTGTCGATCAGGACGACCTCCCTCCCCTTGGGGCCAAACGACCAAGTTCGTGATGCCCTTGGACTGAACTAAGGTGAAACGACACCAACCAACCAGTTTTAAGATTTATTAAGGCAAAATGGAATCAACTAACTAGACACATCCCGCATCACACGTTTAGGAAAAAGAGAGGAAAGGGGGAAGACAGAGAGAAACATAGATATCATCACCCGTGGATCCAGCGGCGTCCCGTTGGTCCTCTTCTCCTGGGAGTCTCGGTGGCGGGGGGGGGGGGGGGGGGGGGGGCGGCAGCGGCAGGAAACACCCATCTGGTTCCGCTGACTCCGCTCGAGTTCCTCAGTCGTCACAAACAATTATTCCCCCCCCCCCAGTCTGCAGTTTTTATAGGTTCTTGCCCGGCCTCTGGGAGGTGCTTCCTCGCTTCCCATGCAGATTAACCGTCATGCGCAGTCCGCCCTCTCGGAACCTTCCAGAAACGGGCTGGGGTATCTGGGGGTCTCCTGCTCATGCGCAGATGGCAAATGAGTACGTGCGGTTCGTGCCCTAGAGACGCCCTTCTGCCCTTTTCGCACCCTTTTTACCCCGTGCAGGTGCACGAGGTTGTTTACTTCGCAGACGGCTCCCGGGGGCGCCAGCGCGGCATTGCCCGACACACCTTGGCAGCGGCAGCTTTGCAGCAGCAGCAGCAATGTCAAGACAAAACCGCATGTAGAGGACCGGTCCTCTACAACACTGGGAAACTATACTGAAAGATTCTGCTCTCTGATCACAAACTGAATGTGTCCGTTTCACTAAAGGGCTAATTTTAACTCAAGTCACAGCCTAGTCCTGAGGTATGCACTGGTTTAGGAGTTTCTGGGAATAAAGGCATGCCTTTCTCCATGTGAAGCTGATTGGATGTAGATACCTCCACATATTCATATCTACACAAGATGTAAATACAACAACAGGGCATATAAACTGTTCCTTTTCCAAGGTTTGACCCTCTCCCTGAAGCTGATGTGTTACATATTGCCACAGTTTACCCATCCTTGCAAAGCGGAACTACGTTGATTCTGTATCCCCATTCATATCCCCTTTGAAAGAAAATGAGCAAGACCAATGTAAAGCAAGGTAATCCAATCTCTGGAAAATACAGATCAATTCAAAACACAGTTGAGTGTACTATGAATTTAGCAGGACATTTAAGAAGCCCAGTTCCATTTAATGTCTCTGTTTATGAAGTTTGCCTCTAATGCAGACAGTACAATAGGAACCATGACAACTGCTCAACTACAGCAAAACAGGTAAGAGCATGAATTTTAAATACTCAAATTGTATGCAGCTTATACTTTTACTTCCAAATATATAAATCATAAAATCATGTAACTTCACACAATATATGTTTTCCTGTAGTTTCCATTAATACTAAAGACTCAGGCAGTTTTCTACAGCTTTTGAGGCAGACACAAGAAACAAAGTGCCAATGAACGCATGAAAATCTTCACTGTGAGGTATACTAAACAAGTTTTATAAATTAGGTTCTTCACTTTACCAATATCAGGCACAGCACAGCCAAGAACATCCCAGTCGACAATCGGCTAAGAAGCTAGTTTCCTTCCACCAGCAGAAGCCCGCAGTTCAGGCAGCAGACCATGCCCTGCCTTTCCTCTGCCCTGGTCACTTGCTTTAGAAGTTGAAATCAATAAGGGAGTCACAGCAGTCGCCACCTCCAGTGGGCTCTGGGACTGGGGAATCCCTCCTGCCCAGGCGCTGGAGCCCAGCCTGGTGTGCCCGGGACCTGGGGCGGGGGTCTCTCCGTCCCAGACCGATGGGTGCAGCAGGGCTCTCCCGTTTGCAGGTTCAACCAGTAGCGAGGCAAATAAAACACACAGATCTGAGGGATTTTCAGTGCCAGAGGTACCATCATCTTCAAATGAAACAGAAGAAGTTCTCACAACACTGAGAACTGTTTTTCAATAGATTATTTTCCTGTGTTGTTAGTGACCAGTTGTTTAAATGAATTTTATCTTGAATTCATCTTTAAACCTTTTGAGACTTAAAAATGAAGATTTTGTTCTTTTTTTATGTGGGAGAAGGACAAAAAGGCAACAGTTGTCTTTCCCTATTTTTAAAATTACATTACTCAGTGTCAGAAACATTTCTAATGTTGATTATTTATCTCTGAATAGTGCTGCGTAAGTATATAATTGATACAAACAAAAAAATCCATGAGTTTTATAAAACTCATGGAAATAGTTTTTCAGCATAATGAAGGATTGGAAGCAATCCTCATGATTACATACTATCAGACATGAAACATTTCCTCACTAGATACACACTTGAAGCAGGAATGGTGTACTGTAAATAATTTATTTTAAAAGTACATGCACTCTACCCTAAAAGCTTTCAGCCTAAGTATACCAACACAGTAATGTAAGTAGACAAAAGGTACAACATAGTATACACACTGATTTAGCATTTAACTCTTGTCTAGCAATTATACATATAAATTTGTGCTATATACAAACACCTGTGGCTATAACTCAATACAAATCTATATCAAAACACACATACCTCTGAATATGCAAATTATACTTAAAAAGAGGAGAACCCACTTTTACAATCCCAAAATCAGTACAGAATCAAAGCCTATGTACTCTTAAAACACCATATGAATAGACCTGTACACAAATATACATTGAAGGAAGAATAATTCTTCACTAAATTCTTCGCTTAAGAGGCCTTAGGTATTTCAGTGCTCAAAATGATTTTATTCAATACTTCTCAGTGAAGCTGAATTACAAATGACCAGTAAGAAATAGAAATGTATGACTACAGCCTACCTCCTGAATCTGCTTATGACCTTTGCTTTTAAATTTACAGTACTTTGAATACAAAATATCCTGAGTTATTCTATTTCTAAATACTCTTACCTATTTCCACTTTCCTCACTTAACATTTCTACTCCATCTGAAGGAGTGTCTTATGCAAGTTATCAAACTCAGTTTTCACTCACATTATCATAAAAATCTACAGCATAATCTTTGAGTACAAGAATGTGCATCTGCCATCATTTCACCACTAAAAATTTCCATTATGCATCATCCATTATGTTACTAGGCAGAATTTGGAGGGTAAATCAATACATGACACACTACTAATAACACATCTATAGCACAAGAACTTTAATGGCTAGCAGTTAGGCAGAGTATCAGGTATATTTTTATACTTGCGAATGGAAATCAAACTTCTGTTAAAGGAAGTTGGTATTTCGTATTAAGTAGTCATTGCTTGTGCTTCTTTCTGAAGCAACATAAATGACTTTTCTATTGCTAGTGATAAAAGAAATGGTCTTTATTAGCAGAACATCGTCATAATTTATGAGGTGTTTTCTGTTCCAGGCATAGTGTTTCCTCTAATTACACATAAGACAATTAGGATATTTTTACAAGTGCAAGTGTTAATTTTTCTGCTCATTTTCCAAGCTGGCTAGACAGCAGCCAACTCCAGTTCAGGTGACATTTGCCTGCTTTACTAAAGTGCTGTACTCACACAACCTTTCAGCAAACTGGAAACTATTCTTTGCTAATGAAGTGACTGCTTCCATACTGAAGATAGTCTGTCTCTTGCTGGCACAGACTGCAGATAATAGGAGCATACATCTATACCCATCTGCTAAATGTAGCTTCCTAACAAAGAAAATCATTGCCCTGTGTTCACAAAGCAAGTGGCTTGGAGAGCTTGGATTTTAACTTATGTGTCACCTTTCAATTTTATTTATTTTTCTTCTTAACACTGCATTCCCTCATGGAGACCAATATGCAAGTTTTCTCCTAGACTTTGTGTTTGATAACAATATTATGAAGGAAGGAGAAAAAAAGAATCAGCTATTGATCAGAAGGTAAACAAAACACATCTACGTTCTATACTGCAACCTGCTGAGCTAGCAAGACATACGCAACAACAACAAAAAAAATCACTGCAACAGCTTTTTCAGTTCTGTCCACTTACTCTCACAGTACCGATTCATCTGTTAAGACACCCAGAGCCAATAAGAACAACAAGTAAAATACACTTTATGGATAAATTTGATTGCTTTTATTCCAATGCTTCCTTTTGTGTACTCCTGTAAGGAAAAGCTTATTTCCTATAAAGTTGATGGAGTTCTCTGCATTCACGTGCTTCACCTTTCTGTCATTTATTCCAATGAGCCTATGAGCTCTATAGATGAAGAACTGGGTAGCTGATAGAATAGTAGGGCAATTCTGATGTACAGGGTTTCTATTTCTGTTTAGGGGAGCAGAGTCTTGCTTTGTAAATTGTATCATGAACCTTTATGTATCCCTTTAATTTATTGAGGGAATAATTCTTGAGAATCCTCTTCTCCAGGGTGGTGGAGATACCACCCTCGGTGGGGGAAAGGAGGGAATTAATTTCAGATCATTTCTAACCCAAGTATAGATACAACATACATGTATACGGCAGTGTCAATAAGCAAAAGGGATGAGTTTTTCAACTACATTTTCTGAGTCAGGATAATGTAATGTAATCTAAATACCATGTCAAGAAATCTATCTAGAATATCTGACTCTTATAGCTGTCTTCATCTATACTTATCCAAGGCTAGAAAACTCCTAATGAACACTATTTTGGATGTGCTAGCTTGCATTATTATGGGATTTTTTTAGTTATGATAAATGCAATTATGACTAACACATAGGTTACAATGATGTAATCCTATCAATAATCTTTTGCACTCTTTTTCCTTGTCCAGCTAGAGCTTAGATTTTGCCGGTGACCAAATAAGTTTATTTCCTTTATAAAGATTTGGAAAGAAAAATTTCATAATAAACAAAGTGACTATATTACACCTGGGAAGTACAGAGGAAATGATCTAGGCAAGGATGGCACCTTATTCTGGCCCCACTGACAATGCATAGGTTCAGGACAATTTTTAAAGGCACTAATTAAAGGCCAGGGTAAACAGAAAATATGATAAAATACATTATAGCAAAAGTACCTTATACCAAGCTAACTTGATATCTACCATATCATTCTAGGTGAGAAGTATTTGGCATATCCAGTCTGCCTAGACATCAGTAAAACTATATATACATATATATATATGTATATATATATATAAAGTAGGAGACAAGCAAACAGAGAATATAATGACATACTGCACTGCATAGAGAAGGTATCAAACTAGAGGAAGGTTACTTGTAGAATTCCCCACAGGAGAGTTTTTTGGCCAAACCTATCTAACACTGAATTTATCATTTATAAATGTGGGAGTATTCATATAAAGATATAATAATATCTTTAAGTAGGAACTGATACAGCACAAAGGTGGGAGATACTGCCAGTACAAGAAAGGCTTCAAATACAAACAGCAATGACTACATTTCCTTAAGAAAATAGTTAAAAATTGTTAATATATTCAAGACTACAAATGCCAAGACTAGAAACATTATAAATCAGGTTTTCTTAGCCGGAAAAGAAGGAATGCTGCACAGAGTTGCTCTGAGCCATCAGCATAACACAACCAGAGGATAGGCAAATGACAAGTTAGTTATTTTCCATAGAGGTAGAGTTGCATCAGTGATATGGAGCACACCAAGGGAATTTCAAACTGAAATACTACATACAGTTCCAGTCATTTGTGTTCTAGAAGAGTAAATTAAAGATATGAAGTTATAAGGAAAGAGAATATTTTTAGAGGCTAAAAAAACCAATTTGTTCAGCACAGCACGACAAGGGAGAGGAAGAGAATATGATTGCTGTCAAACACTTCTCAGGTTGAGGGAACATCCAAGAAGTTGGAAAGCTAGTCAAGTTGAAGGCAGCAATCTCAGCGGAACAAACAGATTATACAAAATAGCATAACTGTATTATAAAATATGATAATCAGAGAAGTGAAATTTAATAGGAGGGTTTTTTTGGGGGGAATCACTGGGGGAAATAAAAAAAATGCTTTTAAAATAGAGTTTGATATGTTTATTTAGAAGTTTATATAACATAAGTAGCAGCAATAGAAGAGGACTCAGTAATCAGGAAGTTTTTTTCTGTTCTATGTTCCTACCTATTAGAATGTAAATGTTTTTGTAATTATTGTCAACTTCCATTAAAAAAGGCTTTATAAGCCCCAGTAGAGAATTGTTCTGCCTCTAGTGCACAGAAATATCTCACCAATTCCACTATCTGCCTGAGAGGACAGGAGTCAGCTGGGTAGAACACCATAAGACTATGGACTTCAATGGATTAGCTTAAGTATTTATCCTACCAAAACTTGTTTGCTGAGTTCTTCAGTTTCAGCATTATTTTCTCATATGAGTAGTGAGAATTGATTTCAGAGGGAAAATATAGGAATATATATTCCTACTTTCATCAGCTTTTCTGATGGAAATGCAATCACAATACAACATTCTTAAGAAATCACTATTTAACATTAAGAAAGAACATCTGTTAATAGACAGAAGTTTCATTTTTGACACAATTTTTTGATAATGAAATGTTAATGGAATATTATATAGAGGCAAAGATTAGGCATAACAGTAAGCAACACTAATTTTAAAAAGAATTAAAGATTTTATGGAATAGTTGAGAACTATTTACTAGAGATTTATAAACAAGTATAATTTATTAGCCTTTATTATGAACTTAAAATAAGAAAAATAGAGAAAAAGTTTGAATTCATATTTATAGAAGCTAGAACTGAAATAAAGCAAATATACTCCATGCTTCATTCATGGATATTTAAGGTATTTCCCAATCATCAATATTTAAATTTCTAATTAATAAAATATCACAAATTACTTTAAGTATTACTTCAATTATTTCTTTTTTATATATTGTAGCACTTTAAAACATCTGATCTTATATACATACTTTTCAAAGGCTAGTCTTGGAGATAACATAGACCTTCTAAAGTGTACCATGCCTCTCTTGCTTGCTAATTGACTTGTATGTATGATCTTATATAGGACAGAGGCATCTTATCACTGATTCTTATTCATGCATACTACAAACAGCAAAATATTTCACGTCCACACTCAACCTAAAAAATTTAGAAAATTACAGTAAAGTCAAAGACATGAAAAACAAAACCCCACTTGACCTCAAGAGAACAAGGATTTTGTTCAAACTTTAGCAAGGCCTATAGAGCAACATCATTAAAATTTCTTAATTGATTTTTTCTATAATAAAAAAATATATATAAAAAGTGTATAAAAGTAATCCCATTAAATTAGATCTGGGCAACTGACAGATTCACTACTAGCAAATAGAAAGACTAAAGCTCTTTGTTCTACAAAAATTGTTTTACATTTCTCTTTTGCTTGGGGACATACTACTGAATTGATATGAAACTATAAAAAACAAAAAATAAAGTTATTTTTGATCAATTTTATTTTATTCTTATTGTGGTTCTCACAGTGGAGATAACAGGACTGAGAGCCTGAAACCACTGAGAATGCTAAAAAGCTAAAATGCTAAAATGCTCCGGTATGCTTCCTTTTTTTGTTTAAATTTTGTCAGGAGCTCTTTGTTTGTCCATGCAGGCATCCTGCTGCCTTTGCTTGACCCCCTGAATGTGAGAGTGGACACTTCTTGAGCTTGGAGGAGGTGATTCTTGAAAATCAACCGTTTCTCCTGGACCCCTCTTCTCTCCAGAGCCATAATGCATGGGATTCTTTCAAGCACACGCCTAAAGAGGCCAAAATCTGCTCCTTCTTCATTACCTTACATGTTCATTACCTTCTTATTGTAATCCCAGATCCTTCTTCAATATCTCATTATTTCTCTCCTTAACTTCATCATCTTCTGCCATTTCACTCAGGATAAGAGATGGTTTGGAAAAATGTGTGTGGGTTGTTCTGCCAGGTGTTCTCAAGCAACATGAAAAAAATTCTCAAGCTCTTCCTGCCTTTCTAGCAGCAATTAACTTGATTCTCCCTCCTTTGGCAGTCACCAATCTTCACTTACCCGATGAGAACTTAACCCTCTTTCAGACCTCTACCTTCTTCAAATTTGTGTTTAACTGGACACTGATTTCCAGAAGCCTTTGGGCAGAGCAGGAAGAAGTGGCAGACAGTGGAAGAGCAGGTGGAGCGGAGTAAGGAGTAGAAGTAAGGAGTAGGAGAGACAGCATCACCACAAATCTGGCTTCCTTACTTGTAAACTATGCTTATTTTCTCCTTTATCATTTAAGGATTTGGGGCAATATTGGAAGCAATGCCTATAATCATATGCTAAATGAATGTCAGCAGAAGAGCTGACACAAACTACCTCCTCTGCCTCCAGATAACAGGGCAAATGGGACCTATTTGCTTGTGTATTGGAGTTACTCCTTTTCTGTGTCAACAAAGTCAAAGCCATCATCTATGCAAAGAAAAAGATCTTTAATTTTCTGGATCTTTAATTTTCTACTGTTCTCAGAGTGGTATCATGACTGATATTTACAGATTGCCACAATAATTTTTATGCAAAAAGATTTGGAGTAGAAACTTCTGAGAAACTGTGGCAAAGAACTGTCCAGAGAAATCAAAGAACAAAAATCATCTAAGAAAATTTCTTAGAGAGGAGAAATTTCCTATAGCATCAGAGTTTTACCTTGTTCAGAGATGGTAACAGACTTATTTTGCCTTTTTGAATTTAATTCTCATTTGAAATTTCATTTCGCAGTAATTCAAATATTTCAAATGTGAACTCCCATCTTTTTTTTCTGGTAAAGTCCATATTCATTCACTGATATGAATATATTATGATACTATCATGTTATCATATTATTATATTACTGATAATTGTTAATTTACAAGTCAAAATCTCCATTAACAAACTTTCTCTCTATTGAAAAGCTACAGAAAAGAACTATGAAATAAAAAGACATGTTGCATAACTTGAACATAAGAAATTTCTGTATCACTTCTGTCTGATAAAATATCCAATATAATATTAAAAAACATTTCAGGTGTAAAAATCTTGGCCAACTTGAAAGATAACTCATATTATTATTTAACAAGATGAAAGATGAGAGTAATTTGACAAGTACTTTGGTCAGATTGATTATCAAATATTTAGGTTATAAATAAATGTGTAATAACTTCTACAATTACTACAGCTACTTAACAGACTATCACTTCAATATGTGAAAAGAAGGATAAAATTTTCTTTCCCTGTTTAGCCATAGGTATATATATTTGTGCTCACATAAAGACATTTTAAATACTCTCTGTTTATGACATATGAATATTCATATTCAAATGACAGGGATGCAGGTAGAGAAATGTGTAAAGAAATAGGAGGCTGAAAGATTATGGAAGGAGATCGTATATAGAGGTATAAATATACTGAAAGTGCTATGCTTCCATTAGCAAATGCTGTCTACTGAGCCTATAGTATTTATTTCTACAAGAGGAAAAAAGCTTCAGGTCCTGAAGTTAATAAACACAGATGCACACTGAACCATTAAAGCCTTCCCTTGATAAGTTCCTTTGAGGAGAAAAGGGGGAAATAGCCAGAAACTTAAAATCATGGCCTACATAAACTCAACTTAATTTCTTGTAAGGTACAGAAAAAAAAACCCTAAAAAGATAAAAGAACTCAAAGAATAAAAGATAGTAAAAACTAAAATATAGTAAATATAAACAAATTACAATAATTAAAGATGTATAATATATATAAAATACAGTATTTATAATATAAATGTTTTTGCCTGGCTATGAAACTAAACATAAAACAATTGGAAAAAATTAATTATTCAGGTAAATTCAATTAATTCAATTAGTTAGACAATCCATAAAGTGCTTATATGACTTGCGTATGGTCCTCTTTCTCAAACATAATTTTTTTAGAAAACTTATTTAATTACACTTCACTCCAAAATACTTTAATTAAACCTGACATAGACACCAGCTCAAAATCTTTACCAGCTAATTCATAATTGAAACGATCATTTACTTTACAGTACAATAATCTCCCAACATTATACTGAAAAGGTGTTGGAGATGGTGCAAATTCAACTTTATGTTGATTTTCTCTGCCAAAAATATGGAAGTGAGAAAGACACGACAATTAAACAAATGATTGCCTTATAAAAAGCCCCTGGATCCATTTTGAACAGAAATGAATAAAAGCAGTTTTGCCAAAAAGTGGCTGGTATTAGTTTCTATATTTGCTCTTTCTTGAGGTTATATATATATATTAAGCTGGAAAAGAACTGATGTGCCATATCCTCCAATTTTATGCTTATATTGAAATTAATGTATGTGAAATGTTTTTGACTGCATTATCTGAAGCGTTATATCACTTTCTCTTAACAATACCACTCAACGCAAAACTTCAGATCACTCTCTGGCCCCTATTTTCTGAGCATCTTCTATACCATAAGCCATATAAGATAAACCACACCAGCCTCATTTTGGAAGCTTTCTTGAACTTCTGATTATATATATGTGTGTGTGTGCACAAATATAGACATACATATATGTATGTATATATGTATACACATATATAATGTGTATACACACACACATACACATATATAAAAAAACCAGTGCATCCACATCTTCAGTCACATGTGTAATTCTAGCCTCCGAATCTCAGGGAAGGCACAGTGGCGTTAAAGAAGGTATAGAGCTAAAACAGCCTAGGGAATAGAGCAGCTGCCTTTCAAAACATATTGAAGAATTTGGAACTCTTGAAAAGCAGAAAGCTTGGGAGAATATGAGCAAGGTTTACAAGATCATGAAGGCAGTGAATACAAAACCTTCTTCCCCCCCAAAGGATTTTCACAACGGTCATTCAACCAACTTTGTACACTTAGGGGTAAAGTAAGAAGAAGTAGGAAACACTCTGTATGTGCAATCCCATTATCTATGGGATAGCTAGGCCACCTCACACAGAGATCTACATATGGCATCCTGATCTCAGTATATTCTCCAGACTATCCTATCTGATTACCTTTTAGTCTCAGGGAAATATTCTGTCTAAGGCTTTATCCTAGGGCATTACTGAAACAGGAGACACAAGGAGAGTCTGCTTCTTGTCCAATCTCTGCAAAGAGGAAGGCTTGAGAAAGCTTATGTAGTCACTACATCTTGAATTGCTTCAAAATCTAATTTTACGACATTCAAAAGCTTCCTGACAGTGGAAAATAGCAAAGGTGGCAGTTTCTTTGCTGTGGGTTGAGAAAAATTCAAAGTTGATGGGATCAATATAACACATAAAAGGCAAAGAAAGCAAAATATTTGGAAGAAATGAAAAAGTTCTTCCTGTGCTCCAAAGTGTTTGGTAAGGGAAATAGCTCCATTAAAAACATGAGACTTCATATTGATGGTTTTTCTGGAAAAGCCAAGTAAAAATCTATGAGAGCTGACTAACCTAAAAACAATCCACAGATGCCGTTGAAAATAAGCAACAATGCAAGACCAATATTATCATCAGTGGTGAAGAATATCATTTTTCAAGTCATCATTACTATGTGAGATAAAATGTGTAAGGTATATAGTTTTCTGCAGTAGTCACTTTGAGAAATAAATATCTCTCTAGACTGAAGATGACTTTAAACAGGAAAAAGATTGCTGAACTTTTTGCATGATACCGTTAGGAATGAACAGATTCAGCAGTGAAGACGCTCATTAAAGACAGTTTATGCTAATGCATTATTATTTCAGCACCACTGCACGACAGAGACAATGAATAAAAAATTGCTATCTATCTGTGGTCCATTCCTTCCTTAAAATTCATTTTTACTGTTTGGGTTTGTGTTTAGGAGACACATTGTAATGACAAACTATCAATCATTTTTCAGCTTGAGGTAATATGATTACTTAGATTTTTATTCCTATTTGTAGTCCAGTTCAGAATGTCTCTACAGGAACTGCAGGTTGTGGTAATTATGTGATTAGTAATTAGTATGCGATCAAAATATTCTTCCTTTTCTAAAATCAAAGAGCAATTTAGATTTTTTTTAAACGTTCAAAGCACAAATTACTCTCCTCCTCCAGTGAATGTTCCAGCCCTGGAAGATATTGTTAACATCCCCAGTTATTCCATTCAAAAGATAAAGATGTTAGGCAGTCATTATATTCTCCCTGAAGTTTCAACTGACAAGTTGCATACTATGTGTGCTGCATATTATGTATGTTACCCTCCTAAAAAAATATTTATGATATCATTAACTCAGAATAACACACATAATACTTCTTTTCTGATTACTGAAAAGCACACTATGTACAACATGTATAAAAGTAGCTATAAAATACATATGGTACAAGCAGTTTTTACTCACACTAGCATTCAACCTGTATTAGCAAGGAGTGATATTGTCTTCCCCCACTGAGCTAACTACTGTAGTAAAGGCCAGTAAGAATTAGGCACAGACTAAACCTAAAGATGAATCAGAGAAAGGTTAGCACAGAAGTGATTGCCAAGCTCCACTCTGTTGTTATTAATGCAAAGCTGTAAGGGTAATAAAGAAGCTTCTCAGTATCCAGTAGCAGCACCCATCCTGGCCCAATATGAGAATTTCGTTATGAGCATACAGAAGAGCACACTGGGATGCCCATAAGGAAGATTACAGTGTATAATAAGCATTTTCACTACACTTGACTTCATTAAAGAGACACTAATCGTGCCACGCAGAAATTACCTGCAAGGATTTCCATCTCTCCTTGCAAGTGAACTATTAGCAAGCAAACCATTGCCACATGATCTATCTTCACTTGAATGTATGTGATCGTCTCTCCTTTCTAGTCCTTATGTTGCCACTTATTATCAGCCAAAGAAATGAGGAAAATTACTAACAGATTACAAAAACCCTATGTCTTATTTATGGTGTCAAATATCCACAGTCACTAACATCTCAACAATAGTTGGGATAGTCTACTCTTCAATGCAGGCATTTATCGCCTTTATTGAATAGAAAGCTGTGATCCTACTAAGAGATATGACAAAACAAGGAAAGCACTTCGGGTTACAATTTTGTGAGTATGACCTCTTTGTTAAACCAGCGGCTTTAGGTGAACTCTCCCACTCATTCTCTATCTCCTCCCCCTCTTTTTTTTAAAAAAAATCTGATTAGCATCTGTGGCGGACAGATGAGTGAACTTTTGCCTTGAACATTTCTTGGTACATAAGATGCAAGCGAACCATAACCCCGAACAAGCCATCTGTTCCCATCGGAAACAGGACTGAGCTGCTGCGACCCCTGAAAAGGTCTCCCTGCGACCACCCGGGACACACCGAGCCTGCACTGAATGAGATCGCAATCGGGCAGAGACTTTGGGATCTGGACTGTAAATTATTGTCCGTTTTTAGAACAACTTCTATAAAACCTGCTTGGCATGAGTGGCTAAATTTGCTGAAGCCTTAGGCCGCACTCCCTAGTACAGTGAGAAAGGGCCCAGAGCTGCTGCAGGCGGGAATGATAAGGGCGTTACCAGCAATTTGCATTCCTGTGCACTGCTGAAACAGTGCTAATTGCTGAAGTTATCACCTTCTTTGTCAGGACCTTGAGAGCTAATGGCTGGACCTAAGAATGGAGACACACCTGTCAGCAGAAACGGCAACAGTAAACGGCCTACCTAGGGACAGTGATGAGACCCAATAAGGAGCAGGAGACCCCAGACCCAAATATTACTATTGGTCTGAACTACCACGTGAGGGGTGGGAAAACTTAATTTGAAAAAGCCATAATTGCCGAGGGATTTCTTTGTTCGCCGGCCCCCCATCTCGCTCCCTCTCTCGGCCCTCGCTCCTCGTCCCTCGTCGGAGGCACCCAGCTTGAGCTGTGATTCGGGCAGAGTCAGCGGAACATCATCGGCCTCGGAGTGGTGGTAGCTAGCTTCCTCTCTCCTTTTCCAACTTTTCTTTATCTTTTCCCCTTACCCTTGTTCCCTTTTTCCCTTCGCCTCCCCTTCACCTTCCCCCCCCCCACACACGCCTTTTCTCCCCAATTCGTAGAAAATAAAGGTAAAAGGTTGTACGATATTTGACCGGTTTTAGCGTCTTAATCTCGTCCTTGGGATCGTAACGAAACCCTCCCGATATTGGATCGGGACATCTAATTGGCGTCACGGACAGGATCCCTTGAGACGAGAGTGTCGTACAACCTTATGGTGTGCTGAGCGAGTGTGTGTGAACGAGACGTACGAACAAGTACGAAGCGAGTGCGGAGTTCCGATCCGCAGTTCCGCTCTCCCGCGAGGGAAGCGGCCGGAGACAAACGAAGCGTAAGGAAGGAGTGAATGGTGAGATTTTTAGTATACTGGTTTGTGGTTTGGCTTCCTGAGGGCGTATAGGGGAAAACTGGATTTTAAGGTGTGACCCCCTCAGGACGATATCCCCTTTGTAGGACATTTTTGTACTAGTATACGGTTTGGCCTCCTGAGGGTGTATAGGGGAAACTTGGATTTTAAGGTGTGACCCCCTCAGGATGAAATCCCCTTTGTAGGACATTTTTTGTAGTAGCTTATGGTTTGGCCTCCCGGGAGCGTATAGGGGAAACTTGGCATTTAAGGTTTGGCCCTCCCGGGACGAAATCCCCTTTGTAGGATATGGCCGCCCAGAAGGCAGGCGACTTTTGTGGAGAAATCGAGAAACTATATGACCTTTTGGAAATACACTGTTCTCGCCCCTCGCCCTCAGGACGAGACTGGGCACGGAACCATTGGTCCCAATTGCAAAGTGTAGTGGACCGGATAGCGGTCTTGCAAAAAGAAGCTAAAGTTAAGAGAGGAAAAGGGAAAGCTATTGTTTGTGCCGTGTTAGGAGCGTGCCTAGCAGCTGCGGTGGAGGAGAAGAAGGGGGCACCTTGTCAGGCGGAGGCTGCGAATGCCGCGCTGCAAGCGGCGGTAACAGCCCTGCAAGAACAATTACGGGAAACCAAGCGGGCGCTGGAGGAGGAGAAACACCAGGGTCTGATATTGAAAGAGGAGCTAAGAAACCAGCTCCTGAGGGAGACAGACACCCTCGCCGAAGGTGAGGTGCTGCCTGAAGAAAAAAGGGTACGCCAAACTTACCCCCAAAGGGACCTAAAAAGACTAAAGGAGGCCGTAGACGACCCCCCCCATATGTGCCCACTAGTCAAAACAGAATATATATACGAGGATGATAGCGACAACCGCCCCCAGGTTGTTACCAAAGAAATCCCTTTCACAGCTACCGAATTGGCCAAGCTGCGAAAGGATTTTGCCAGAACGGCTAGGGAATCCGAAACCGAATACGTGTGGAGGGTATCCCTGTCGGGGGGGGACGGAATCCTGCTATCTGAAAAGGAGGCAGAGGGATATTGGGGCCCAGGCGTGTTCCTGACAACCGGCGATCGCCGAGCCCCGTGGTCCCTGACTCAGAGGGCCGCATATTGGGCGGGGGGGCTGAACCCTTTGGAAAGGGGGGATCCCCTAGCTATAACAGGTTCCGTCGATCAGTTGCTGGAAAGTGTACAAAAGGCAGCTTGTCTGCAAATGATGTATGATCGGGAACTCAAGCCAAACCTGAGCTCTCCGATGTTATTGCCAGTAGATCCCGAGAGGATGACACCCCTAATACGGGGACTTCCTGATTCCCTGAAACCTATTGGGATCCAATTGCAGGGGAGAATCCAAAATGTACCCCGCGAGGAGAGAATTGCGGCTGCCCTGGAGGGGATGGTAACCCCCGAGCATCAGCGGCTGGGAAAAAAGGTGTGGACCTGGGGGGAGGTAGCCCAGGAACTGATCAATTATGGGAGGAAATATGGGCCAGTCGGCCGGACTTATCAAAAAGCAGAAACTAGGGCCGTGCGGGCGGCAGAGCCAGCAAACAAGCCGCTGGCATTTTCTGGGAGGAGCCCAGACTTGGCCAGAAGAGAAAGATCCCTGACCCGGCAGGGACTATGGCAATTGGGGCTGCAAAAGGGTGTGCCCCGAGACTTGATGGACGGGCTCTCAACCAAAAAACTAGAGCTTCTGGTGCGAAGGTGGTCCGGACAGGGACTCCCGCCCAGACCGAAACTACCTTCCACACCGGTGTTAAACGTGGGAGAGGGGTTTGAGGGGGATGAAAGGGAGGCGGAAAACTAGCTCCTCCGTCCCCTCAGGGTGAGGGGGGAGGCGGAGGGTGGATGTTTATAAGACAGCTCACCTGCAATAACAAAGGGGATTTGTTAATCACTGTAGCGGTGGGGCCAAAGAGAAGGCCTGTAACCTTTTTAATTGACACAGGGGCCCAAATTACAGCACTAAAATGGAGTGAGGCAGAACGGTGTGGAATCTCGGCCCCCTCCAAACACCTAATAGTTTTAAATGCTCTGGGGAAGACCCAGACTGTGCCCATGACCCCGGTAACATTGTGGTTACCAGGGGAAGAGAGTCCTGTGGACACCATGGTGGCTGTGGGGCCTTTTCAAATGAACCTTTTAGGGATAGACGTCCTGAAGGGGAAACAGTGGCGAGATACCCAGGGAAATTCCTGGTCCTTCGGTGTTCCTCAAGTTAGAAGACTAACCAGGGATTTCGGGGTGGCAGTGCGCTTGCTGCAAGCGGCACCTCTCCTCCCCCCTTCCCGGCTGACTAATGTAAAACCCTACCCGTTACCTTTGGGAGCCAGGGAGGGTATTACCCCAGTATTGGAGGACCTGAAAAAACAGGGAGTTGTGATCCCAGCACAGTCCCCCTTCAATTCCCCTGTATGGCCAGTTCGAAAACCAAATGGCAAGTGGAGACTAACCGTAGACTATCGGCGACTAAATAACAATACAGGCCCATTGACGGCCGCTGTGCCAAATATTGCTGAGTTGATAACGACTATCCAGGAGCAGTCCCACCCTGTGATGGCAACAATCGATGTCAAAGACATGTTTTTTACGGTCCCTTTGCAGCCTGAGGACCAAGAGCGTTTTGCCTTCACGTGGGAGGGACAGCAATACACGTTCACCCGACTACCTCAGGGGTACAAGCACTCCCCTACGCTAGCCCATCATGCGCTAGCACAAGAGCTTGAAACTGTCCCCATACAGGCGGGAGTCAAAATTTATCAATACATAGATGATGTGCTCGTGGGAGGGAGCCGGGCAGAGGACGTTGAGAAAACGCAGTGCGACATTATTGCCCACCTAGAGCGGATAGGGCTGACAATTCCGCCCGAAAAGATCCAAACTCCCTCCAGCGAGGTAAAATTTCTGGGAATTTGGTGGAGGGGAGGGATGACCTGCATTCCCCCGGATACCCTATCCTCATTGGACTCAATTAAAATGCCGGAGTCCAAGAAGGACTTGCAACATGCTTTAGGGCTGCTTGTGTTTTGGAGGAAGCACATTCCCGATTTTTCAATTATTGCTAGGCCATTATATGACTTACTACGGAAAAGGGCTCACTGGGAGTGGACCTCGGTCCACGATGAGGCGTTGCAGCTGCTGGTCTTTGAGGCAAATGCTTACCAGGCCTTGGGGCCAATCCACCCCACCGACCCTATCCAGATTGAATGGGGGTTTGCCCGGACCGGACTCTCTATCCACCTGTGGCAGAAGGGACCAGAGGGGCCTACACGGCCCATCGGGTTTTATTCACATAGCTTCAAAGACGCTGAAAAGCGGTATACTACATGGGAGAAGGGGCTGTTTGTGGTCAGCCTTGCTCTAAGGGAGGCTGAACGAACTATTCGAAAACAACCCCTAGTTCTCCGAGGGCCATTTAAGGTAACCAAAGCAATCCTGGCAGGGACCCCGCCACCTGACGGGGTGGCTCAGAGAGCCTCTGTGCGAAAATGGTACGCACAAATAGAGCATTATTGTGAAATTTTTTCTGTAACGGAAGGAGACACTAAAATATTAAATATACAAGACGAAGTAGACTTGAATAAAGAAAACCCCCAACTCCCCCCTGTAATTCAAGTAGCTCCCCCATTTTCCGATCAGATCCTAAATGCATGGTTCACAGACGCTTCCTCAAAGCGGGAAGGGAAAACCTGGAGATACCGGGCTGTGGCGCTCCAGGTGGGGACTAAAGAGCAGATCATTACAGAGGGAGAGGGCAGTGCACAGGTGGGAGAGCTAGTTGCAGTGTGGAGCATATTCCAACGCGAAAGCCAGGCTACTTCCCCAGTACACATCTACACAGACTCTTATGCGGTGTTCAAAGGCTGCACGGAATGGCTTCCTTTTTGGGAACAAAACGGTTGGGAGGTTAATAGAATACCAATCTGGCAAAAGGAGAGGTGGCAAGATATCCTTGCAATTGCAAAACAGGGGAAGTTTGCAGTGGCATGGGTGGCTTCCCACCAACAAAACAATACCCCGACGGGCCGGTGGAATGCTGAAGTAGACGAATTAGCTCGGTTAGCTCCATTACAAAGTGCCCAGATACAAGAAAACTGGGAGTACTTATTAGAGTGGCTGCATGTAAAAAGGAGGCACTCAGGGATCAACGATCTCTTCCGCGAGGCACAAGCTCGGGGATGGCCGGTCACTAGAGAGGAGTGCAAAACTTGCATATCCGCCTGCGAGCAATGCCGTGTCCGTTTGGACAGGCACCCCCTAGAAAACGAGCCCCTGCACCTCAGGGAAGGAAAAGGCTTGTGGGAGGCCTGGCAGATCGACTACATCGGACCTTTCCGAAAATCAGCAGGGAAATGTTATGTGTTGGTGGGAGTCGAAATAGTATCCGGACTTGCACAAGCCCGGGCCTGCACCAAGGCGACCGGAGAGAACACAGTGAGGGCCCTCAAGGAATGGTTCGGAACCTTTCCCAAACCACAGGCTATTCAATCTGATAACGGCTCACATTTCACTGCGAAAATAGTCCAGGAGTGGGCAGCTCGGGAAGGAATTTCGTGGGTGTTCCACACCCCATACTACCCACAAGCGAATGGGATTGTGGAGCGAACCAATGGGTTGCTCAAGCGTTTTTTAAAACCGCACAAACCAGGGTGGGATGAGCGAGTGGGGGAGGCAGTGACCAACGTCAACAGCCGCTGGGGGACAAATGGATGCCCCAAAATTGCGGCATTTTGTCCCCAAGCCCCAACACTCATACCTGCCTCCCAGAGCACTGATTCCCCTGATATCCCATCCCGTTCCCCTGGCCAGCCTGTTTTGGTCAAACTTCCCACAGTGGGAGCCGTACCGCTCGTATTAGACACTCCGATAAATAAATATACTTGGACAGCAAAAGATGCTAGTGGGAAAACCCACAAGATTCACACAAAATGGATTATTCCCTCCTTCTGACCCGAGGAGCGAGTTTGTTTTTTATTTCTGTTTTTAAGGGCGGCGATCTGACCAAGATGCACCTACTGCTCTGGACCATCCTGATTCAAGGATGCATCCACAGAGGCGACGAACGACCACTCCCTCTACCTTCCCCCAACTCATTTAATCCCTTCGAGAACAACGAGTTTGTGTTGCTGGCGAAAGCAGTAAGCCAAACTTTCAATTTAAGCCACTGCTGGGTTTGCGGAGGACCGCTAGGGTTATCAAGTTGGCCGTGGATGTCCACACCCCTCACCCCAGACCAGATCGTAAGCAATTATAGCGAAACCGTGGAAGACACGTGGGACGACAGTGGGACCTGGCCAATTCAGTTCCCAGCCATGGGGCAGTATTGTTTAAATCGTACCCAGGAGGGAGGAACTGAGGTGGGGGAAAGTAAATGTTGATGGACATTCACCCGTAGGACACTCGATAAAGACAAGAATCTCCACCTATGGACTTGGCTCGATGAAACGGGACGCGGTCGGGGATTTGAGGGATACTGGTCAAACAAAAATGAAACTTTAATTCTCCAACGACCCAATTATCCCCCTTACAAGCAAATCTGCAAATGGAGAGGTACTTTTGGGGCTTGGTATTGTACCGGCCAAATAGGTGATGGGGCAACCACATTTTTCAGCCCTCTGGGTGACAAAGACACAACTTACTTTCAATTTCCACCTGGAATAAATGGGCCATTTGCTCAGGGCATTGGAGCTAAGAAGGGGCATTATTGGATCTGCGGACACACAGCATATAAATTTTTACCTGCTGGATGGTCAGGAATTTGTTATATAGGGATTATCAGACCTTTGTTTTTCCTTTTACCAGAAACAGGCGGACCTCGGCTAGGCGTAAAGGTATATGATAACCTCGGAGACAGAAGGGTTGCCCGTAAGACGCGGTCCATTAAGGTAGATTTGGGTGGGACGCAAAAATGGGGAGATAATGAGTGGCCTCCTGAACGAATAATTCAACATTACGGGCCGGCAACCTGGAACCCTAATGAACCAATATCGGGGGCGAGGGAACCAATTTATAACCTAAATCGAATAATCAGACTACAAGCGGCTCTAGAAATTATTACCAACAAAACCGCTGATGCAATAGATCTTTTAACCCTGCAATCTCAACAGATGCGCACGGCAATCCTTCAGCACCGCATGGTTTTAGACTATCTATTAGCTGAGGAGGGAGGGGTGTGTGGGAAATTAAATATTTCCAACTGTTGTTTGGAAATAGATGATGTAGGCGAAGTAGTTCTCCAGTTAACCAAAGATATCAGAAAAATAGCCCACGTCCCTGTCCAAACCTGGAACAGCTGGAGTGGCGATTTGTGGTCCTGGTTACCGGGGGCACTGTGGGTGAAACAGTTAATATTGTATTTGTCATGCGTGGTTGCCGCTTTGATGTTCTTACCTTGTATAATTCCTTGCTTTGTTCAATTAATCGGACATGTTGTGTCAAATATGCAATTTGTTCCGACCACCTCACCTGACGGCATAAAGAAAATCCGTGCCATCCATCGGCCACGGCCAACCACAGTACCCATCATTTAAAACCCACTCCCAGTTTATCCTGAAGGAGGCAACTGCATATTAACATCCACAACGCATTTGCTGTTTTATACTTGTTGTAACAATCACTTACCTTGTTATCTCAGTTTTGATTTTTGTTCTATGAAGTTAAAGAATTAGCTTGCATTGAGCAAGACCTCTGTTTAATCGCTGTTAAGTACCTTTCCTTTTACTCTTCCCACAACTTGTTCCCTGCGTGCTTCTATCTTTTCTATATTTCCTACTGGTCTCTCTCTCTCTCTGTCTCATATTATCACCATGGACGAAGGCTATGAAGACTTCAGGAAGGAGACGTACCAATCAATGTTTAAGTCATGGGGTGGTGTGGCGGACAGATGAGTGAACTTTTGCCTTGAACATTTCTTGGTACATAAGATGCAAGCGAACCATAACCCCGAACAAGCTATCTGTTCCCATCGGAAACAGGACTGAGCTGCTGCGACCCCTGAAAAGGTCTCCCTGCGACCACCCGGGACACACCGAGCCTGCACTGAATGAGATCGCAATCGGGCAGAGACTTTGGGATCTGGACTGTAAATTATTGTCCGTTTTTAGAACAACTTCTATAAAACCTGCTTGGCATGAGTGGCTAAATTTGCTGAAGCCTTAGGCCGCACTCCCTAGTACAGTGAGAAAGGGCCCAGAGCTGCTGCAGGCGGGAATGATAAGGGCGTTACCAGCAATTTGCATTCCTGTGCACTGCTGAAACAGTGCTAATTGCTGAAGTTATCACCTTCTTTGTCAGGACCTTGAGAGCTAATGGCTGGACCTAAGAATGGAGACACACCTGTCAGCAGAAACGGCAACAGTAAACGGCCTACCTAGGGACAGTGATGAGACCCAATAAGGAGCAGGAGACCCCAGACCCAAATATTACTATTGGTCTGAACTACCACGTGAGGGGTGGGAAAACTTAATTTGAAAAAGCCATAATTGCCGAGGGATTTCTTTGTTCGCCGGCCCCCCATCTCGCTCCCTCTCTCAGCCCTCGCTCCTCGTCCCTCGTCGGAGGCACCCAGCTTGAGCTGTGATTCGAGCAGAGTCAGCGGAACATCATCGGCCTCGGAGTGGTGGTAGCTAGCTTCCTCTCTCCTTTTCCAACTTTTCTTTATCTTTTCCCCTTACCCTTGTTCCCTTTTTCCCTTCGCCTCCCCTTCACCTTCCCCCCCCCCACACACGCCTTTTCTCCCCAATTCGTAGAAAATAAAGGTAAAAGGTTGTACGATATTTGACCGGTTTTAGCGTCTTAATCTCGTCCTTGGGATCGTAACGAAACCCTCCCGATATTGGATCGGGACAGCATCTTCCCTCTTTTCTTGTTCAAATTCCCTCCCTCCTTACTATATCTTCCATTTCCACTTCCACGTCCTGCCAAGTTCTTGTCCACTCCACTGCATGCTTTCTTACATCTTCGACTACCAGTTACATGTCGTCCCCCTGCAGAGTCCTCCTGGACAATCCAGTACGGATTCACCCCTCTATCTACTAGTTGTTTTAATACTACAGTCACTTCCTTTGTTCAGGCTCACCTGCAGAGCCCTTGGTTAGCTCTGAGGCAGCTTGCTCCAGAACTGAAACAGCTTGTTTCACCCCTGCAGACCGACCGCCCTGCCACGAGGGCAAAAGTCACAGAAAAGATCAGAGTTTGAACAACCCAGTACTATGTTCTGCTCCAGTGTCTGTTTTTCAGTGGAATTATCACAAATTATCATTATTTATACTATCTTTAGGTAGCAAGATAGAAAATACAGGCAAATTAAGACCACATCCATGTGTGTGCAAAAGGCAAAGACTCTGAAGCAGGTAAAGCTTTCGCATCAAGATTTTCCACATTTATGTGTCTATTCATTCTATGTTATTTTCATTAATTAACTGTATAGAGCCCAAAGCTTTGCAGAGCATACACCAGCCACAAAACTACAGTAAAAACAAGACACTCCAAACAAAACAAACAAACAAAAAGAATCCCCATTCAGATTTACAATGAATAGAAATAGAAATCAGGAAATGGAATTGTTACATATATCCAGTACAGTTTTCTTGACATGAAGAATTATTAATAGAAGTTGAACTTGCATATTTTCCTCCTGCTTTCCCCATTCTGATTACCTAAACTGAAAAGCAATCTAGCTTTTGCAAACATTCTTCTCTCCCTTCTCTCCCAAATCTTGAGAGACCTTGACGTATGGCTGCTGTGCCATCTACATTTAACAGCTAATCTTCAGGGGCAGGTAACTAGTCCAATCACTCACAATCCACAAAAGAATAGACCAAATATCAAGCTACAATTTCCTGAAGTAGCAAACAAGACAGTGTCTTAAAAACTTACTGTCCTACATAAATAGCAGTACAGTACAGAACATAATATCAGAGGGATCAATTCTGCATACTTGATTTTGAAGAAAAGGGGCACCTGTGCCACTCGGCGTGGTTTGCTGCAGCCTTATATAAATGAATCTAGAGGCAACTGCACCTATGCTATTAGTCATGGAAAACTTTGATGATTCTTCACATTGTTAAATTACATGATCCCTGAACAAGGTTAATTGCCTTTCCAAAATAATTTTCCTTTTTTAAAAAAACAAGTGATAATATATCCATTATATCCAAGTTTTTTTTTTTCTTCAGATAACTTTTTCATCTTGAGAACCATGTATTTTATCACAGAATCTGCTCACCTGTGGACTATCCTCCAGGTTATATTCTTCTTCAAACACAGATACAGTCTTTTAAGACATGGTATCTTACTGATGCTTTTGGAAGTGTAGTTTAAAACAGCCTTAATACATCCTTGTTCACCCACACATTCTCACTTTAGATTTTTTTCACAGGCAAGACAGATTAAATGAAAACCCGCGGTGGATCTGTATAGTGGGGTTTCTTAACAAACAGTGAGATTAGAGCTTTTACCCTATGTGACTATTTCACACCCCCACGCTTGCTCCCCCACCCCAAGGCTGCGTTCACTAGTCCTCGACTTCCCTCCCTGGCAGGGATGTTGCTGCTGGCCTGGGAAGGTTGGCTGGAAAGTCGCAGTGGTTCCAGCCATGCCACTGCTTGCAATCCCCATCTCAGTGGCAATGGTAACTATATATAAACTGCTACATAAATGATTTAGAATTTGCTATTATATTGCACTTTTACAAGGAAAAACTAGGTAAATCATTTCTCCAAAACAACTAAAACATTTTCCCAACAAATTTCTTTCTTCATAAGTGCCTCCTCATTTGTTGAGCGGATTTCATTCCTCAGTCTTTGACTAAGATGCTCAAAGGAAGCTATAAAAAAGGGGACACTGGAGACACTATTATAGGAGATTTGTTAACAAAGCTTGCAATAAGCTTTAGCTAATAGGCAAAACATAATTACATTTTAGGACTAACTTACTGAAATTATGATTATGCCATTCATAAATTCATTAAATATTCTTAAGGTTACCACATGGATGCAGATGAAGGCAAAACAGGTAAATTATTAACAACAACAACAAAAAACTTGGAAAAACATGGTATTGTCATCTCTATGCAACTGCAAGATGGTGAAAAACTAAGAACATACTTCCTTTTAAAAGCTCATCTTTTCTAAGCAATTTTCTTTCAGATATTCCTAGGCAAACAGGACTTCAAGATTTAGCTGTAATTTGTTTGGTGGCAAAGGAAATTTAATAATCCAAACCAATTCTCCCATTCCCTGATTTGCATTCTCTTCAGTTATATCAATACAAATCTTTATGGGGCCAGGCTATAAATTTGATTCATGAAAAGACCTGGTCAGCAAGAACGCCTAACTTTGGCCTTGTTGTCAAAGAAAACAGAATGAAAGACTATGCTCTCATGCTCAGTTTCTCCAGGTTTTATGGCTGGGCCTGTACCTACGCAGTCCAGCAGAAAGCAAGCCCAGACTGAGCCCACTCCACTCAAGTATCTCATCGTATAACCATGTTTCCTACTTTCTCTTTCTCCACAGGCAAAGAAAACCTTCCCTCTTCCCCTTCAGAACAACCAATTCTAATAAATGAAATAGTATATGATATAGTATATGATATGCAGGTGAGAAACCAGAATCCTCAGATTCCATGTAATCAGTTCTCAAGAGCAGCTGATTCGAGCATCACCAAATTCATTAGATTAGGTGAATTCTGTGGGACATGCAGAGCAATGTGGTAAATTATGTCACTTCCAAATTACAGCCTAAATTGCCTCCATTCTACACCAGTTTGTTGCACTGAAATCTGAGCAGTTTATATGGACCAAAGAAACATATTATGTATGCAAAGCCAAGAATTTGTTATCCAAATTAATATCTTAGCTAAGATGAAATTATTACAGAAAAAGACAGAAAATAAACAATATCATTACAGAAGAAGTTTCATAATAAAAAAGTTAAAATCCTTATTCACACACTTCCTAGTAGCCTATCCTTTCTTGCTGCAATGTTAGACCTGTCCTTGCACTGCTTCTCTGAGTTCAAAGCCAATGACTTTAGTCTGGGTGGTGGTGGAGAGTCACAGCAAGTTTTCAGACTCTTGAGTTCCTGCATGATGCTGATAGCGGAACTTTTTTCCTCCTCACTTTAGGATGCACTTAGCGTTATTTTTATCCATTTTCTAATAATGCTTTAAAACTTTTTTCCTTTGATCTGCAGTTCCACACACCATTTAAATCTGTTCTACACAGTAGGTTTTACTATGGTTTATATATGTTGAATGCTTGTTCTTTTTTCCCTTTGTGATCCTAAAACTGATTTTACTTTCTTCCAAAGGGTGCATTCCTTTAATGATCAATAATTGAACACTGGTGAATTGTTTATAGCCCTGGGGTCTGCGGTATCATCCTGTGTGCTCACCCTTTTAATTCCCCTATTGTCATTCCTTGCCTGTGCTCCTCCGTGCTACTTCTTTCTTCCAGGGTCATAGTTCATTTTACACAGAATAACAACTTGTTCTTACGGTGCTATTAATCACAGAAACATAACAAAATGTGATAAAAATTGGCTTCTTACTACACAATCCTACGAAAGTAAGCTAAAGCTTACACAGATTGGGTAATAATTACTTGGTCATTATACAGTTGCTATCACAGTTAAAAAAGGTGTAACAGACCTCCAGGCAAGCCCAAGACAATACATAAAAACTAAAGCACTCTTAGCAACTATCTCCAAATTGAATCTCCAATAGCAGCTTGAGTTAGGAATTACAGATCAGAAACACTCTTTGTGTTTATGTTTAAAAAAAGAATACTTCCACAATCAAAGGTCCTTTCTTACGTTATTTGTGCCACCTCTGCCTTCTGGATTCATTCACTTTTTGCATATATCTATTGGACTATGAACAAACTAACCACATCAAATGTGAAAAGATGGAGATAAAACAAGCGTCAAACAAGCAGAGACATCACATTTCCTAATTAATGGTACTAATTCATTCCATATTTTTACTGGAGAAGACTGACAATAGAAGAGACCTCTGGGGGGAAAAAAAAATCAGTTACAGGACATGCACATCTCCATTATTTCTCAGAAAGAAAATGATAAAGTAATGGAAGAACAGCTTTTTTGCCTTCAACCACTTACGTGGGGAAAGTTAAGAAATATATAATTCACAGCCAATGGTAGACAAGACGAATGACAAATCTCAAGTCAAGATGGACACCTACGCATTCCTCTAAATCCCAAAGTACCTAGAACTGAAAAAAAATCCCCCACACTGTCTCTGCTGAATACCAGTACTGTTTGCTGTGCAGTTTTGTTTTGTTTTTAATCATTCAGTTAAAGGACCAATGATTTTTTTAATGAGTTTTCATTTTAACTAGAGACAAGATTCAACAGAATCCTGGTTCTACACATAGCAAATGTCCAAAAATCTTATTAATTCACTGAGAAGTTGGAATGCAAGGAATGGAAAGTCATCTGCCTCAAAAGAGATTACAGTTCTGGATCATTTAAATACCCACACTCTTTCCATTTTTAAAGCAGCTACATTTTTTTTTTTGATCTTCAAAGAAAAGTACAAAACAAAGTCATGAACATATCTAACTCCACATACTTTTTAAAAACTATTCAAAAAAGTCAGCTAACACATTTATGAAAGTAAACATAAACTGCAAGTTTATAAACATGCATGAGTGATCAATTACTAAGTCGGTAATCACGCATGCGCAGCTGCTAAATGGATCATATTCCCATGTGAAAATACTGTTCAAGAAAATCATTTTTAAAGGCTGCTCTTAATACAGCAAGTTTTCAAAATGAGAATAAAGTGTTTAAGTAATTTGTTATCTGTTAAAACCACACAATTTGCGAAGGATTAAGTTCTTTCCTTGAGCATAAAATGTAATGTATTTCATTGAATGCCTGTAGCCTTGGTGCATCTCTTACATGACCTTCAACCAACTCTATTAAATGGCCTCTGCATATCTGTGTTTCTAATGCTGGTAACAAGTCTCAGTATCCAATCACAAAATGATAACTAAAACACTGAAAGTACTTTTTTTACTCTCCAGGATGCATCAGGCATAACCAGAGAAGGCAGTACACTTTTATATGTTCTTTCCTCCTTGCCAGAGAAGGCACGTATAGAAATGCGTATTTCCTCAAGAGGCACCAAAAAAACATTGGAAAGGCTACAACAGTACCACTACATAAATGAAAAGCAAATTAAATGTGCTCCAAACATTGAATTCTGCTTAGTTTTAAAATAGAGTTTAAATCACAAGACAACAATGGCCTGCAATAAGATCTTTTTTCTAATTTTTCATTTTTAATTGGTAAGAGTAGAATTTACTTTCCAGCAAGATTCAAAAGTCCCAGGACTTGGGCCATACTAAAAGCTAAATTCACATTGGTGCTAACTGATCAGTATTAGTATTGAAGCTAAGAACTAATTAGTATTGAAGCTAGTTCACTTTTTTCACTAGAAAGCAGCCTTCTCATTTTCAAAGTTTAGGGGTTTGTTTTGAGAGACCAGATTTTTTGTACATGAATTATACTAAAATAGTCACAGTGGCCCTGCTCCTGAATATCAGCTTTCTAAGATGTTTAGTCCAAATGGGTCAAGATAAAAGTGGGCATTTATTAACTACAGAAATATACTATTATTAGGTATTTTAATTTTAATGCATTTTTAGGAAACAAAATACTTTGAAATATGAATATTTCCTTAGAGATGGAACTTTATTTGTATGAAATCGATAATTTAAACAAACGTGTACATGGATTTTCAGACTTAAAATCTGGTGTAGGTGGGTACATTTTCACAGCAATACAAAAAGCATACTTCCAGTTCTGAACACAGAACAAGTACCCCTTTCAAATTTCAAGCCCATCCTTCAAAACACAGAAAACTAAGATTTTTGTTAATGAATTGGTTGCTACATTTTTATTGTTCAAAAATAATGAAAAGCAAATGCCATTTCCTTAAAGATACTTGAGAAATGATTGGTCATTTAAAAATTATATGTCAGACCAGGGTAAATAAACCTGACCAGCATGGAAATTTCAGTTCAAATCATTATAATTTGCAAATTTTAAGAAAATAAGACAGACTTACAATGGAAAGCATCAAACTAGCTTGTCAAGAGGTAGTTCTATCAGTAACTAGGAGTGTATCCCTTAAAACCAGAGCTAGTTAGGGGCATACAGAATGATAGAAACATATTCTGTTGGATGTCTCTTTAGTAAAATTATGAAGCCAACCATCTAGGGCTTCACTTGTTCTTTGAGATTTGACAGACAATAAATTGAGGAACATGCATGAAAGTAATGTTAATCTATATTTGTTCCTTTCAAAGAAAGTGCCCCAAAAACTCATTACTGCCACTTTATCAAAAGTATCTCAAGTAATGAACATGATCTAATAGGTTTTATAATATGGAAGTAAGTATTTCTAAACTCCTGTTATATGGAACTAAGTATTTTTTTAACTCTTGTTAGAGTTACACTTTGTAAGCAAAGAATATAAATAAAAATGACACTGTAGTTTCTTGCTTACTGTCAGGTTGTACCACATTAATGTTGGGTTACTGGTAAAATGATTCTTTCTTACTACAAGCTCTGTGGACTTAGGGTTTGCATGTCAGACTCTGTTCTTTCAAGTTAATATCATTGCTTGTAATTCTGCACAGCAAATTCTTTCCTCCATCGCCCCTGACCAAATCAGTTTGGGCCTTATATCTTAGAATTTAGTTGAGTTTTAAAAGATAATGAAAATATATCGAATTCAAAAATTAATTCTAAAGAATTCTTGTAAAGGTTATAAAGCTCTATCCAAAAATTGATCTCTGTGGGAGCATTTTTAGTAGGTAGTGGATTATATGGATTATCTCAATTTTTTGCACTTCCCAATACTGTCAAAAGTAGCTTATCCAGTGTATGCTGATACCTGGCATCACCTGATTTGTGTTTTAAGAACTCTGAAGAAGCTGAGGCAATGACCATGCTCATTCCAAAGTCAGATGAACATATCTGTATGCCTTCATAAAATCTTCACATAACTCAAACATACTTTCAAAATGCGTGCTTCTGCAAAAGCAGATGTTGTAATCTGCTTTAGAAAACCCTAGATCATTTCTCTGAGGAGACAAATTTCTGGCAGTCATTTTTTTTAAAGATTTCAATGTTTATCGTAATGTTTTGGTACTCATACACATTCTTTTATGAAAAGAAGAAAACAACTTAAACTATCTTGGAAATAGAGGTAAACTTTTCTGACACACTGCATGTTTTCTAAACAGCTTTCCTCTAGATGGATACCAAATTTAAGAAATTTTTCACAGAGTAGTGAGTTTGGAAGGGACATCTGAAAATTGCCTAGTCCAGCCCCCTGCTCAAAGCAGAGTCAACTAGAGCAGGTTGCTCAAAACTGTGTCAAGTCAGGTTTTGAGGATCTCCAAAAATAGAGACTCTACCACCTCTCTGGGCAACCTGTTCCTGTGCTTGGGTTTAGTAGGAGCAATCCTGTGGGAGAACTGGAAAAGCAACTAAGCAGTGTGAAAAGATTGAATCTGTGTGACTAGGTTTGTTTCATTTCTTTCACTGAAGTCAAACACCAGTAATGAATGAGGTGATTTTCTATGCGATGTTTTTGCAGGGAATGGCACTTGCTTGTAGGCTGCTGGCTTGGAATAACACTTGGGACTTCTGTTGGCAAGGGGAGAGGTTTTTGCATGTAATGGGGAAAGTGAAAGTCTGGGAGAATTTCTGTTTAATTAAGGCATAGCCCTAGACTCAGTATTTGCTTTGATCTTTTCCCAGCAAGCGTGTGATGCCAAAGTCTATTTCAGTTAGATTGTAACTGTGGAGAGAAAAAATGCCTCTTAATATTTCCAAGTAAAAAAAAAAAAAAAGAAAAAAAAAGAACCAAACAAGGAAAAATAGAAGTATATTTGCTTTTTAGTTTTGAATAAACTCATTTTCTAAGAGGAGCGATGTTTTGCTAATGATAGGTGGACATGCAAGGGGAAAAAAGATCTTGCACTAAGAGTTCAAAAGATAGACTGGTATCTTTTTTTTTTTTTTTTTTTTTTTTTTTTTTTTTTTTTGCTTCCAGATGAAGTAAAAGGTGAAGAGGACAGGAGAAGATGAAAGGAAGAACAGTATTAGACAGGCCTGGCTTTTTTCCAAATTTGATTTATAAATTCTCAGCTGATGTTTTCTGTATCATGTGATTTCGTATAAGAATGCATGATTATTGACCTGTCTGTTCACATGTCCCTTTTTTAACTACATACCAGTATATTTTTGTGATTGCACTTGCTGAATTCAAGTGGGAACATAAATATATGCATTAGAAAATTCATGTCTTTATTAATTTGCCCTCTTCTCTTCAGTTTTAATGCTTTGAAGTTTATTGAATCTGCCTTTACAAGGAGTCTGTCTTTTTATAAAGCGTTTATTGAGGGCCTTTAGGAAGATGTATTTCGTAAATGTAAGCAAATATTTAAATTCCAGTAACTTCTTATAGTTTGATATCTGATATGCTTTTTAAGGGGAAAAAAACACTGTAAATGAAATTAAAATCTCTATGGTTATTAAAACGTTATGGTTTTAAAGAGTTTTTAAAGGTTTTAAAGTTTTTTTTAAAAGAGCAGAACAAAAAAGAGAAAAGCAGAAAAAATATTCTGTGTTGGGGAAAGGCTAAAAATCCAAATTTCCTAGCTTTTTTATCTAAGAGAATTTTATCATAAATTTTACTTTGTGAAGAATTTTTGCAGAGAGGGAAAAAATACTCATCAACCCTTATCTTTATTATTGTAGTAAGATCAATGTACAATTTTAGTAGGACATGTACAAACCAAACTTGGTTTATTTTGAAAATCCCCTCCATCAGGAGTTGCACATGGGATTATATGTTATAAAGGCATATGGATTGACAAACAGAAAGTAAAATAACACTGTAGTAAAGAAAAATAATGGCAACAATAAACACAAATAACTGTCAACCAAACTGCTTAAATACTGTGCAGATTCTCACAGCATGTAATTTTTTTTGCCTCATTGACTACATCTGTTGTAGTGAAGTAAACCAGCCTAGGCAATATTTCTGGTCAGTGAATTCAGCCGTCTGCTCTGTCAGTCTGTTAGAATGATCTCGGGCTTGGTTTTGGCATCGGCTCCTGGGCATGGGGATTTTCATATCTTTTTACTTTTTCTCAGAGATATCTTGTGATGTTAGTGAGCCAAATTTTCTTAATTCTGCAATTCCACTGAAGTCAGGAGAAATACATTCATATAAGAGATAAAAAATTGCCTTTACGATACCACTAAGTACATAGTAGATATCATGTAAGAATTTTGACATTTTTGTGATCATTGTCAACATTTAATAAGAATATTGGGAAGATATTAGAGGAATAGTTTTCTAATGCTGAAAACATTTGTTTCTTAAAAGAAGGTAATATTTTTTTTTACCCATGTTGCTATGTCCTTTATCTAACTTTTCTATAATGTAGACACTGAAATTGAATTTAGTATTCAAACATTGAGGAGTGGTCTAACTCATGTCACAGGCAGGAAAGGTACTGTTTCCTGTCCTCCTTGTTATCAGTTATTAAAGGACAGTTTCTTTTTCTCATCAATTTTTTGGAAGGTCGTGCATTGTGGATTATCTACTATCAATCCTAAAACCTTCTCAGAATCATGTCTTTCCAGAATACAATCTGCATCCCATAAATACAATCTACCTTATTATCTTTTGCTCTGTGACCTACCATTTGGCAGTGCATGTCGTGAGATGAGCCCATCTTTGAGGGGGAAGGTGGGAAGATACATATACCATTTATTTGGGTGTGTCTGTCTTTCGAGTCCACACCCTAGTTTTACTTTTTCCTTTCCCCTTTTCCTTCCCCTTCCTTGATTTTTCCTCTCTTCCTTCCCCTTCTCCTTCCCCGTTTTTTCCTTCCCCTTTTCCTTCCCTGTTTTTTCTTCCATTTTCCTTCCCTGTTTGCTTTTTCTTCCCTTTTTCTTCCCCTCTTCTTTCCTTTTTCTTTCCTTGTTTCTTTTTCCTTCCTTGATTGTTCCTCTTTTCTTTCCTCTTTTCCTCCCCTTTTTCTTTCCTTTTTTTCCCCCTGTTTTGCCCAAATGGGGGGCAGGTTTAGCTGTTTAAAACAAGAATCCAGAATGTTTCCTTGCAGGTTTTATGTCATCTTGGCTCATACAAACAAGTCAGAAGCTCCTGAGTCTTTCACCTCAGCCTGTCCAGTTGTTCAGACTACAAGCACTACAAGCACAGAAGCAGGAAGAGGGAATGGCAGCAGATCCCAGGGGGCTTATGGAGGAGACATGGAAAGCAGGACAGGAGCTCTGCAGGGAGCGTCTGGAGGATGTTTGGAGTGGAGCGCCATCGGATAATTGCATAGGCAAGATGGCAGGCTGTTCTCCCAGTGCCTCCTTCTCCAAGCTCACCTGTTGCTGCTCAAGAGCTGCACTTAGAATATCTTTGAAAAATGAAATATCATATCAATATCTGTTGTCCTTGTACCAAGCCAGCCATGTCCTACACTCTTTTCTTCTTTGCCTTTGATATTGTTCTGTCTCTGCAGGGTATGTTCCATTATGAACTGGAGTTTGCTTAGGAGTGATGGTGGTGGTGTGAGCTATCCAAGCTTTCCAAGCTGGGCGAAACAGAATTTATAATAGTCTCAGTTTAAAAAGGCAATTTCTTGGGGAAATGTTATTAGGAACTTTCTTGTTCTTAAACATCAATGAAAAATACACGGAATACAAAATAGAAATAGCTCATGACTTCCCTAATGTGACAAGATCAGTCCAACAACAGGCACGTCCTCTGATCATGAGTTGTTCACACATCAAGAAAGTCAGGTCACAGCTTGCGGTTATTCTGCTATTCTTGTCCTTAACATGCACATTGATTTATGGCTTTGCGTCTTTGAGGGTCTGCTTGGAGTTGGTGAGACTCAAGTTGTTACTTCATTCTTTGAAAGAAACCCTGAAGTTGGTCCCCAGGCATTTCCAACAACCTTTGAACATGGAACCATGATTTCTTAAGCATGTTGTTTTCAAGAGTACTGAGTGGCTGATTGCACCATATCAACGTGCATTGGCCCATTTTTGTTTGGCTTATTGCATTCTGACTGACTCACTCAGAAAGTGTGACCCCAGCCTTGCCAGACAAAGCAGTCTTCGGTGAATTAGGACCAGGTGAAGCCACCCAGTGCAGAAGTTCATCAACAACAATAACCTTGACAAAAAAGCAAAGTACATTACAGTTATAAAAAATGTTAGTAGGAGTTGGGTAGCAAAGTTTGCCTTCCTTTTTTGTCATTATTATTATTATCTACCTCAGACCAGATTAATCTCATCAGCTGGATCTTGACAGATGTAGTCAAGATCTTGTGCAGGTGGTGCTTCTGGCTTAGTTGCACTTAGTGACAGGGTTGGGTGCCCTTTTCTTGCTCTTGAGATGCTTCCGTTTGAAGTAGTAGGTGGCCTCCTTTACCAGGCAGGGCAGGTGAACTGCTGCTTCCTGTGGCTTCTCCCTACAGCAGTTGTGGAATGCTTGGGGAGGGGTTGGTTCTGAGGGCATGAGCTGAGTCTTCTTCAGCAGCATAAGGCAGGGGCTCCAGCATGGAGCAGACAGACCCCAGTGAAGATAATCTTGTTTCTCACGCTGAGAAGGAACTGGGGTACCAAAGGGATGGTGAGCGGGATAGCAGGGAGGAATGGGAGACTTAGACCCACTGTTGCCTTTTCTCCCAGGGGCTCTCCATGCTTTTCCCAAGGAGAGGGCAGGCTGCATTGCTGCTCCAAGGCCAGAGTGCCCCCACTGAGACCCTATCAGCTGTGGCCTCTGCAGTTTGGGCCAAGCCAGCTACCACTAATTTAAACCATCCCTGGACAAGGTTAATTGTTAGAGTGTGTCTGAGAAAGACATACTCAGTGGTGCGCCCTTTACGTGTTCCTGGAGGGTCAACCCCTCAGCAGTGGCACTGATCCTTAGATTTTAGGCCTTGTGATTTCCCCCTTGATTTCTCCAAGTCACTTTCACCTCCTTTTGTGCCTCCAATCTCCTTTCTCTTCTGCGGTCTCTTGATATAATCATGAACATGTCCAGGTGTCTGGCAATGCACTGGACCCTGCTCTCTGCCATGCTAAGCATGTGAGTAGAACTGAGACTCTCCAGGTGCATGTGGCAGGTAGCATGGGTGGCGGGGGGAATGGAAGGATTAATAGTGATCTTCTGTTTCTTCCTTAGGGAGGAAGAAAGCTGTCAAAAGACAGCAAGCTAGCAAGAGGGGCATCCCTCCACCAGAGTCTCAGTCAAGGCAGAGATGGGAGATGAGCATGTATGGCAGGAGGGACACATATACCCAACTTCTTGGTATCCCCTGCTTTGCAGGGAGCCTGCTCCAGAGTTCTGCTCTGGAGAAAAGGGCTGTTCCTCTCTGCAACTGCTCCAAGGCCTGCTCTTCCTCCGAGTAGTCTGCTATACATGCGTAGAAAGTAGTTAACAGTTTGATTAGTGGTTTTCCAATTTTTGAAAGTAGACGGATAAAGTCTTGCAAAAAGTTCATTCCGAAATTGAATGCAAGTCAGCTTCTCCTGTGGGAATGGGGAGTCTTATAATTAGCTCTACCCATTGATGAGCTGAGCGCCATTCATCTTGACCCTTTTTAAGCATCAGATTTTACTAATGGGGCTTTATCATGATTAATTTAAAACCTGTGTTTTGCATAACGCTGATTACTTCTCCAGTGTACTGTTGTACTTCGACTTCAGTTTGTCCTTGTACCAAAGTGTCATCCATATATGGTATGGCCCCGAGAGTACCATAGGCCATTCTTGTCCAGACTAGCCTTATCTGGGACCTCTACCCACACACCCTATGCCCATGGGCCTGGAAGCTCCACCTAATCTCTAGACTTGGCCCCCAGTCCTGGTCCCAACCATATTATAGGTGGGCCTATGCCCAGCATGGTCCCCTGCTGGTCCTGAGTCATTGACTGGACTTCCCAGGATGACAACTCATCACCTTGCTTTGGTCTCAGGTTGCTGTCAGTCTGACCTACATTATTCTATAATTCTAATTTTGCAGTGATCCAGACTGGGACTGACTGGCTGCAGAGCAGCACTTGTGGACAGCCCCGGGGGGCCTGGTCAACATAACGATCAATGTGCCCTGACAGCAAAGAATGCCAACAGTCTCCTGAACTGTATTAACAGAATACCCAGCAGGTTAGGGGGGGTGATTTTTCACCTTTTTTCAGAAATCATGAGACCACATCTGGAATAGTGCATCCAGCTTCGGGTGCCTCCAATACAAGGAAGATAATAATAACCTAGAACATGTTCAGCAGAGGGCCACCAATGTGTTTAAGAGTTGAAACACTTGCCCTATGGGGAAAGGCTGAGGGAGCTGGGCTTGTTCAGCCTAGAGAATAAATGGCTTCAGAGGGAACTAACAGGAGACCCCCAATGCCTACATGGAGGTTACCAAGGAGATGAAGCCAGGCTCTTCACAGTGGTGCATGGTTGGAGGATGAGAGGTAATGGGCATAAATTGAATGAGAGGTTCAGGCTGGATAAAAGGAAAAGCTTGTTCACCATGAGGACACTCAGGCAGTAGAACAGGTTGCCCAGAGAGGTTGTGCAGCTTCCATCCTTGGAGGTTTTCAAGACTCAGTTGGATAAAGCCTAGAGCAACCTGGTCTGCCCTCACAACTGATGTTGCTTTGAGCAGGAGGTTAGAAATAACTCCTTACATCACTTCCAACCTGAATTATTTTGATTCCATGATTTCACAATAGAGGAAGATCAGCTTCTTAGTTGTGTGAAACAATATTGCATTAGTCTGAAAGTGAAATGAATGTATGGGTTTTTTTTTTTTTCCAGAATCTTATTTCCTTTACTCAGGTTTGTGATTGAACTCCTCTCTTTCATCCAGTTTCTGTCAGGGCATTTTCCTCAATGCAAAAGAGCTTCAGGCCTCTACAGGCCTTCACTATTCCCAGACCTTACAGACACTCTCAAATGCAAATGTCTTTTTGTTCCCTACCTACCAACATGCCTGCCTATTAAATTATTCCACTAAACCCACCAGAGATCTCTTCAGCATTCTGTCAAAGCCCTGCTGTGTTCTGGCAAAACAACCATTTTCTGCTTCTCTTGGGGTCCTTGTCCAGGTTGGAAGAGGCCAAATTTAGCTGAAAGCAAAGAGCAGCCTTGACCGTGTTAGGTCCTGCTCTTCACTGTTCACTGTAAATGTTTGATTTCCTCTGAAGTTTTCTTCTCTGAGAACTGCTGCATTGATTGCTTTTCATCTCAGAAGTGCCATCTTGTGTCATGACACAGGATGGTATGGAAATTGAGTATCTTTAAATTTCTTCAATGAGTGATTGCATTGTGCCTGGCACATACTTCACAGCTTTTAGGTTGCAACATAGCTGTAGTACTGCAAGGCAACCTTCATGGCTTGATCTCTTTTGGTCCCAGAACTTGATGTCTGCATTGTGTCTTCTGGTACTGTGAGGTACTGTGATGATATCTGCTGTTTCTTGTTCATCATCTTCCTGTAATGAATCAAGAATGAAGGATGGAAAAACAGGGGAGTAGTTCAGCTACAGAGAAGACAGCCAACAGCTAGAAAGCCAGCATCTCCACCTATTAATGATCCTCTAATTATGTGTGGCTGTCACTTTCCGGTGTTTGTCTATTGCATATCCCTAGCTGTCCAAAGCTGTGATAGTATAGCTTGAGTAAATGGCTCAGACCAACAGAGCAAGTTAGTTAAGGTTTGATCTCTAGATATAGAAAGCAATATAGACGCTCTTAAACTTGTGAATTACACATTCACATTTTAATTATCAATTACTACTACTATGTAGTTTAAATGACAACCAAATTCTAAGCACTTATGCAAGGTACATTCAGTATATGTCAAAAATTGCAAAGCTGTAAACATTTTGGAAGTAAACATCTGTAAACATCTTTTGGAAGACTGGACTGATACTGGCTTTCTTTCAGGCCTCAGGCACCTCTCCTGATCACCATGACCTTTCCAAGAGGCTTGAGACTGACCTTGCAATGACATTGGTCAGCTTCCTCAGCACTCGTGGGTGCATGCAAGTAGGGCCCGTGGACTTGTGGATGTGCCGTTTGCTTCAGTAATCCCTAAGCCGTTCCTCCTGCACCAAGGGAAAGTCTTACTTTCTGCAGACTTACCCTCTGGTCTCTGGGGCCTGGGACTGCTGAGGGATGATCTTACCAGTAAAATCCTGCTCACTGGGATGGACGGTCCTGGAGCTTGGTAGAGGGGATCCTTGAATATCAACCAGCTTTCTTGCATCCCTCTCCCCTTCTCGGGCCCTATGCCATGGCACATTTCCTCATAGAGCAACACAGCCTCATGCACCAGCCAGGTGCGAGCTCTTGTTCTGCCACACACATCTCAGCCACTTGATTTAGGAGAGCAACTTGCAGCCAAAGCACTTTGGCATCCACTCAAGAGCCAAGCATCAGTGCAGGCTGAGAAAGACCATCCCGGCAGGTTTCACAAACATTTGGACTGGCACTCAGATGCAGACTGCACATGTAGGTACTTACATTTCAGTACCTGTGTGCAAGCATTTTCATGAGCCTACCTAATCCTTCTGCATAGTCTTTTGAGTCTTTCTGCAGACTCCTGGGATGGACCTGAGTCAAGCTGGGATTCAGCTGCCTGGAAGTGGGTGTCTACAGGCATTAGGGTATCCCAGGGCACCGCAAGGAATTTTCGAAGGCATCACAAGTGGATGCTGGTGCTAGTGTTTAGGCAACTGAAATCCATTCTCAGACTGGGATTGTAGCTGAGATTCCCACTTCACATGTTGATGCCACCTTTAGACACCTGGAGTGGAGGGGGGTCACTAATGTGGGGCTGACCACTAGGCTGACTGCCTGCAGAGGAAGCGTGAAACTTGGGATTTGGGGCATCGTCTGAGCCCTGGTTCTCAAGCGTGCACAGGGCCTGCTGCTTGCCCCCTCCAGAGCTCGAGTCCTCCTGTGCTAGCAACGACAGGCGATGTTGCAGCTGTGTGGGGAGGCCTGTGCACTGGGGGCTTTTCACCAATACAGAGCCAGCTGCTGAAGCTGGGAGCTCCTCCAGCATGAAGCCTCTCTCCGCCCTTGTCCTAGGCACCATTTGCCTCCCTGCAGCCACCACCAGGACACACAAAGGCAGCTCATCTCTGAGCACGTCCCTTCGACCCTCTCCATGGCAGGAGCCAGCGCTGGGCATGTGGGGCTGAGACACGGAGAGCAAAGGGGGCATCATGGGAGCCAGCAGCAGTGTCACTGTGTCATAAGAGGTGCTGGGCGGCCGAGAAGACTGCCCTTTGTGCCCGCAGCCCCCAGCCCGCACCCGCAGCTCTGCCCCATGACCCGGCCGGCGCATCACAATGTGCGGCAGTGACACCCGGGTGGCCACGGTCACCAGCGCCCCCCCCTGCCCCAGTGCGGCGCTGTGCCGGCGCAGGGCAGCAGGGAGACGCAGGCTCCCAGCCCAGCGGCACTGCCAGCACAGGGACACTGCTCCCAGCCTTGCTCAGGCCCGGCCCGTGCCTGGCGCTGCTCGGCGTGGGGCACGGCCACACCATAGCCGTCTGCCCAGCTGCAGCACCATGGGCCAGGCCAACTGCTGCGGCACCTGGGGCACTCGCAGCCCCGCTCCTGGCACGCAGGCACAGCCCGGGGCCCCTGGCTACGTGGCTCCTGGTGCCAGCCTTGGGCTCATGGGCAGGGGAGCTTCCCGGCCCCCGGCGCCGCTTGGCGCCTTTGTGTCACGCAGGAGCCCCCAGCTCCTGCTCAGTGACCGGGCGCAGGTGACCCGGCACCACAGGACGAGGGACAGACACATCCTGCTCTTCCCCAACGCCATCGCCATCGCCAGATTCAAGTAAGATTAGCAACCGCAGCTATCCTTCCTCCTGCTACCACCTCTACCACCAGCCCCAGGGCACTGCTCCTCCCCGGAGCTGCTTCCGTGGGAGCAGAAAGTGCCTCCTGGGGGCTGCCTGCACAGCACCTGGCCATCAGTGGACACGGGCTGGCTCATTTTAACCTTGGCAGGCCCGCACAAGCAAAGCAGCACGTGCTTTCCCAGCAGCCTAAATGCCAATGGAGGTGCCCACAGTTGGGCAGGAGAAGGGATTTTGGCCAAACTCTTTGCATTTGTTCCTTACTGAACAGCATCTCTGCAACAAACAGCAATACTGCCAAATATTGCTGATCTGGATCCTCTAGGAGCCAAATCCCCACGGAGGCTGCCCAGAAGGAGGCCTTCTGCCTATTCTCACTGCGTATGCGATGTGTGGATGCCCTTTGCTCCCGACAAGGACTTGTGTCCAAATGACCTGCAGTCCTCTGCATGGGTGTCCCTGCACTGCGGGTAGGAACACCCTTTCCCTGTAATTCAGGGAGGTGTAAGAGGAAAGGGGCAGGCTCCTGGTTTTGCTGTCCTGATTCGCAGCCCCTGATGAAGCGCCTGCTGGCCTTCTGTGTGCGCTGGGCCTGAAACTCCTTTCTTCTGCCTGAGCCTTGGGGTGGCTGCCTCGAGGCTCTGCCCCTGGGAAATGGCTCTGCCCTGGAGGGCTGCTGGGGCTGCCCCCATGACACAATCTCCAAGTCAGACTCTGCTCTTGCCCCCGGCAGATGCGGCTCCACCTTCCTCCTGAAGCACCGAGTGCGTCTCGGCGAGCTCTGGGTGCTGTGTCGGAAGCATGAGGTGGCGTGCGAGTGGGAAGATGAGGAGGAGGTTTTTGGCCTGAAATGTGCCAATAGCCTCGTCCTCGTGTGGCCCGGTGACTTCTGCGTGGTCACTTTCCGGTGAGTCTTGGGGACACGTCCAGGACTGTTCTGGGGGGTAAAGAGCACTGTGCTGGCCTTCAGGTCTCTGTGGGCTTGCTGGGGCTCAGCTCAGGCTGTGGGGAGAGAAAGCAGAGGCCCCGCTTGGGTTTCAGATGCACCCACCAGCAGCTCCAGGTGTGCACAAGGCACTTGCCCCTGCCACATCCCTGCAGCTCTGCTCACCTGGGGGACACCGAGCAGGGGACACCGAGTGGGGGCTTTGGTGTCTGGCCGTGTGGAGCAGGGCCAAGCGGGCAAGATGTGCCTGGGGGCCTCTGCCTCTGCAGAGGAGGGAGGAGGAGCAGTGGGCTCTGAGGCTGTTTCTCCTCTTTGCCGCAGATCGCAGGAGGCGAAGGAGCTGTGGCTCAGTGCCATCCTCAGGTGAGCCCTGCTGGGGAATTCAGCCTGCCAGCAGCTGGCGTCAAGGCTGCAGGCAGTGGAGAGCTCCCAGGGGAGCTGCCCCCAGCAATGCAGCGGTGGAGGTGGGGGAACGGGACACCCTCTGCGCAGGGCAGCTCCTGGGCAGAGCGGCAGGAGGTGCTTCACCTTGTGAGGGCACGTGAACAGCAAGGCCGTGGAGCTGTCACCTCAGCTCCTTGCTTGCATGGATTGGGACCCCAAGCTGCCACTTCCCATTTCCATACGGAGGAGGCCCGGAGGCAGCAGACCCGGGGGTGTTGCAGAGCGGTGCTGCCAGCGAGCGCTGTGGGAAGGTCTGCTGTGTGAGGGTGGTGTGGAGGCGCTGGGCTGGTGTCAGGGGAGCGAGCAGCGAGGGCTGGCTATGACTGAGCTCTGCCTTTGTGCCTGCCCTGTGCCCAGGCAAAGCCAAGGAGCCCAGGAGACCCGCGTCACCCGCCTGGCCTCCCTTCGGCTCCTTGTGAAGGTCATTGGCTCCTACAACCTCGTAAGTGTCCCTGGGGTTTCTGCTCTGCGTAGAGCACCACGGGGCTTTTGGCAGCAGCCCCTGCTACCAGCTGCTCACGTTGGCTCTTTGCTCTCTTGCCTAGCCGGTGCCGCTGAGTGCCCGGACCGTGGAGACGTTGATTCCGGCGGAGATCAGGGGCTCGCTCCGCCCCGGCCCTTGCCAGGTGCTGGCGGGAGGTGTCTGAGTTTCAGGAGGGAAGGTGGCGGGGACGGAAGCCCTCAAGACACCAGCTGCCTCACGGGGAGGTCTGGGAGGAGTTGCTTAGTGTGGGGGCAGCGCAGGAGGGCTGCGCCTTCTTGACATCCACCGGCACCCCAAAACTGCCTGGGGGCTGTGGTCTGCAGGGTCAAGTGGGGTGGCCGGCTGCAGCAGCAGCCTGTGCCCCCAGCACCTGTGTTGGGCAGAGAGGCAACGCCATTCCCACACCCAAGCGCCTCCTCCACAGGCGTCTGATGACCTCAGGATTGGCCCTGGAGCTGCTCACACGTTTCTGCGCTGCTGCAGCGACACGCTGGCGGCCCTTGCTGCTGCGGGGTGGCCCTGTAATCTGAACATGTTTCTTGCAGGCTGGCACCAAGCAATGCCCCGTCTTGGTCCCATCAGCTCCTGAGGAGGGACTTTGCCACTCGCCTGGTGAGTTGGAAAGAGAAGCTGAGCAGCTGCCTTCTCACATAGCGCTTGACAGCAGCTCCAAAGCAGGAGCCCCTCCTGCCCCTCTTGCCAGACCTTGGATGGGGCACGCTCAGACTGCGTAGCCAAAACTGCCGCCACTGCAAGCTGTCCAAGCGACGCATCTGCCTTACGATGGTCCCAGAAACCTCTGCCATGCCCAAAACCTCTGCACATGACAAACACCCCGCAGCTCTTTCTGTGCCCTGTGTGCTCCTGCTTTCTCAGAGGAAACAGTCACTAGAAGGTGAAAAAAGCAGGAAAGCTGGTGTGCTCAGAGGGGTGGTCACACTTTTACAGCTGTGGTGGTTCTTCCCTCAGGAAGCCCTTAGCTATCTCCCAGTTTCCCCCGCAGAGTCAGAGTCACTGTTTCAACACACGGCTCTGCTCTGCATTCGGCATCACACGGCACTGCACACAGACAATTTTCCTCTGGCTTTTTTCACCTGCCCTTTGCTTTCCTCTTGCTTGCAGTGGATGGGACTAAGAAAAGGAAGAGGTTGATCCTGTGGCCGTTTGCTCAAAGACGAACCTCGGCCAATGGGGACTGCCCAGGGCAGCCAGACTCTGGCCTCAAGAGCCCCCTCTTTGGGCAGCCTCTGGCAAGTCTTTGTGGGGAAGAGGAGACCCTGCCCCAGCCAGTCCAGGTAAGCCAGCCTGGCTATGCAGTTACCCTGCTCCCGGCTGTGTCACGGCAGCATCGCCAGCACTTAGGCTGTGGCTCTCTGGAGACAAGGGATTTGGGGGGTTGCCCTCCATGCTCACTTCTCACTGGCAAGGCCTGAAGGTCAGGTCTGATTGTGCAAGTCAAAGGGGTCAAGTCTGCGGGTTTGTGCGGCCCACGCAGCTGCTGCGGGAAGTAACTTTGGAGTGGAGACAACCCCAGAGCAGGAAGAGGAGAAGCAGGTCTGCTCCCTAAGGGGCATGTTGGTGGCCTTGCAGAAGTCATTGAAAGGAAGCTCTCAGCAGCATAAACAGATGGCGATTTCTGGGTTTCCCTGAAGAAGGTGCTCAAGAGGGTGGCTTGGGGTTACTTGGCCAAGTTTCTGCCAGTGTAACCTACCGGCAGTGAGAACTAGATGCAAACCCAAGCAAAGCAGAGTGCGCCTCCCAGGCAAAAACTTGCTTCTGTCTCCAGCAAATGCTCCCCTAAGGCTAAAGGGCCTTTCTTCACCCAAGGAACTCTTCTGCCACCCCTATCTGCTTTCTCCTGCAGGATCTCCTGGCCATACTGTACAGAGAAGGGCCTGCCACTGAGGGGATATTTTGCAAAGCTGCCAGTGAGACAGAGCGCAGGGACTTGCACCTCTTGGCGGTAGTCTTGAAGGTGAATTCTTCTGCCTTGCAGCTCTGAGAGGACACTGCGAACCTGCAGGGGCCCACTCAAGTGCCTGGATGGTCCCAGGGGGGACTCAAAGCTGATACCCTAGTGAAGCCAAACGGCATGTTTTTGGACTTGGGAAAGCTTGGCATTTGTGTTTTCCATCTGGTTTTCAGTCCCCCTTGTTCTGCCACTGATTTCCTGCCTGCCCACGGGAAACTCCCTTCCTCCTCCTCCTCCTCCACCTCCTCCTCCCCAGCACCCTCCTCAGGGAGGAAGACTGAGATTTCTGGGTGGACTCCAGGCTGATAGGCACCAGGGCCTCTTACTGCACTCATACAGGCATGTTCAAGCAGGGCAGGGACCCGTGCAGCCCACTGCTCTGCCAGTGGCCGCGAGCACCTTTGAGAGCAGGTAGCTCAAAGCAAGCTGCCTCCTTGGGTGCCCAAGTGCTGGGGGTGCTCCCTGTGGGCTCAGGCGTGGTGTCCAAAGCCTCATCTCCATATCCTGGCCTTGCAGGACTTCCTCTGCAATATCCCCTCCCAACTCCTGTCAGCGGCCCTGTACGAGAAGTGGATGCTGGCTCTGGAGAAGCCAAGCAGGGAAGAAAAGATTGAAGAACTGAAAGAGTGAGTGTTGTAGCCAGTCATAGTGTTCTGGAGGGGCTGAGAGAGGCCGGGGCCTTCTCCAAAAATGGGGAGTCGCATGGAAAAACCTGCCATTTCTATCAGCTTGCTAGTACTGATACTTCACAACACAGGCACAGGCTTTCATGGGCCTTTGCAAGGCTTCCTGTGATGTTTCCTGACAACCTTACCTTCATTCACACTGTCCATCTACTGAAAAGCAGGCACTGTGCTCAAACGCTCGCCTTGCAGTCAAGATCTGGTCATTCCAGATCTTGCACTTAACCACATACCCAGCTACCGCTGGGGGTTTCTTGACAGGACTTGTGTAAAGTAGTGAAAGTAAGCACAGGCGTTGCTCTCTTTGGAGAAGGCACCGTTTGTGGGAGTTTACTTGAGACTTGCTCACGGCAAGAAGCAGTGGCCACTGCCCCCTCAAGTCATGGCTTGTTGTGCTTGTGTTCACACAGGGTGGCTGACCAGCTGCCCCGGCCAAATCGTCTCTTGCTCAAGCCCGTGCTGGCTGTGCTCCATCACATTAGCCAGAACGCAGAGACCAGCAGGATGAACTCCCACAACCTTGCCGTCTGCTTTGGGCCCAACATGCTGAGCCCAGGCACGGACAGCACACTCCCACTGCAAGTCCAGAAAGAGATGAATGACAAGGTATGTTGAACTCACCAGCTAGCTCCCCCCACTGGGGCACAGCTGAGCCATCCCCACAGATCCCATGGCTATTGCAACAGCTAAATGCAGCAGCAGCACCTGGGAGCATGGGGGATGCCCCTCAGCTGGGCTATCTGCAATATGTGACAGGCAGATCTCCTAATGGAGCTGCAGCCACAGAGCTACAGCTTTCACTGGAGAAATGTCAGTCAGGAGCAGCAAGACTCTTGAGCACATTTTCTGCCTCTTGCACTGACACCCATGGTTTTCCGTGTGCAGGTGCTGGTGCTGGTGGAGTTCCTCATTGACAACTGCACAGCAATATTTGGGCGGGACATGGCCTTGGCTTGCAGCCCCTCTGCTGAGGAGTGTCCCGAGCACACCGGCAGCTCCGCAGGTAGGAGGCTGCACTGGGGATTGGCACTGCCCAGGGCTGCTGGTTGCAGGTCTTGAGCTGGCTGTGGGAAGATGTCTGTGGCAATGCAGAGAGGTGTGGAGGGTTCAATACCTTCCGGCAGTGCCTTCCCCCTGCAACACTTTTCCGGAAGTTCAGAATGACCTTCCTCACACCACAAACTGCATCCCAGCTGTTAAACATCTGTAGAGCTCTGCTCTGCAAAGCCTTGCTCACTATGGGCTAGAACTCTCCCCCTGTGCAGGATATTGCCCCCAGGGGTATTTGTGTCTCCTGAACTGCCCCTCACATCCATAGGTGTTAAGGCCGCAGCTTGCCATCTGCCCGGGCTGCGTGGTGCCACTGCAAAAGTCCCCTTTTCTCTTCAGAGGGCCAGTACAAACTAGCTAACTGGCTCTTTGTGCCTACAGGACACCCAGGTGCTGCTCAGGAGGATGCTTCTGCCCACAACAATCCAGAGCCTGAAGCTGGATGCAGCTCCCCAAGCTCTGAGACGCAGCAGCCCAGAGGCAGAAGCCCCAGCGGGAGCAGGACATATGCAACATGTGTCTCTGCCCCTCCACTGCCTCATTTGAAAACTGACATTAACATAATGCAAAGGAGCATCTCAGAGCCATCCCTGTCCTTCCAGCACCCCTCGGAGGGCAGCAGAAGGCACCAGAAACGGAGCAGAAGTGCAGATAATGTTGCTGTTGAGCAGCAACAGGTGAGCTTGGAGAAGGAGGCACTGGGAGAACAGCCTGCCATCTTGCCTATGCAATTATCCGATGGCGCTCCACTCCAAACATCCTCCAGACGCTCCCTGCAGAGCTCCTGTCCTGCTTTCCATGTCTCCTCCATAAGCCCCCTGGGATCTGCTGCCATTCCCTCTTCCTGCTTCTGTGCTTGTAGTGCTTGTAGTCTGAACAACTGGACAGGCTGAGGTGAAAGACTCAGGAGCTTCTGACTTGTTTGTATGAGCCAAGATGACATAAAACCTGCAAGGAAACATTCTGGATTCTTGTTTTAAACAGCTAAACCTGCCCCCCATTTGGGCAAAACAGGGGGAAAAAAAGGAAAGAAAAAGGGGAGGAAAAGAGGAAAGAAAAGAGGAACAATCAAGGAAGGAAAAAGAAACAAGGAAAGAAAAAGGAAAGAAGAGGGGAAGAAAAAGGGAAGAAAAAGCAAACAGGGAAGGAAAATGGAAGAAAAAACAGGGAAGAAAAGGGGAAGGAAAAAACAGGGAAGGAGAAGGGGAAGGAAGAGAGGAAAAATCAAGGAAGGGGAAGGAAAAGGGGAAAGGAAAAAGTAAAAATAGGGAAAACGAGCAAAATATAGAAAGAAAAAGGAAAGGAAGAAAGGAAAGGAAAAAAGGAAAGAAGCAGGAGACTAAAAAGGAAAGCAAAAAGGAAAGGAAGGCAAGAAAGAAGGAAAGAAAAAAGAAAAAAAGAAAAAATGGGAAAAGGGGAAAAGGGAATGAAAAGAAAGAAAAAAGGAAAAAAGCAAACAGGGAAAGAAAATAAATGAAAGAAAAAGGCAAGGACAAAAGTAAAAAAGGAAAGGAATTAAAAAGCTAGGAAAGAAGAACACAGACATAAAGAAGGAAAAAAAGGAAAATGAAAACAAAAAAGAAAGAAAAAAAATGGAAAGGAAAAAAGGAAAGGAAAGAGAAAACTGAAAGAAATGAAGGAAGAAGATGAAGAAAAAGAAAGAAAGACAGAAAAGCAAAAAAGGGAAGCAAAAAAAGGAGGAAAACAAGGCAAGAGACCACAAAAAGTAAGGGAATAAATGAAAGCATATAAGGAAAAAAAGGAAAGAAAAAGAGGAAGGAAGGAAGGGAGGAAGAAAAGGAAAAAATGGAAAAATTGAAAAAGAAATGAAAAGAGGAAAGAAGGGAAAAATAAGAGAGTAAAAAGCAGATAAAGGGAAGCAAAAAGGCAAACAAAAAGAAATAAAAGAATTAAAATCTAGGAAAGAAGAACACAAAATAAAGAAGGAAAAAAGGAAAGGAAAGAAAACTAAAGAAAAAATGAAAGGAAACGAAATAAAAATGGAAAAAATAAAGGAAATTGAAAAGAAAAATGAAAGAAAAAAGGAAAGGAAAGGAAAAAAGGGAAGGAAAAAGAGGCAAGAAAGGAAAAGGGGAAGCAAAAAGGAAAGCAAAAAAGGAGGGAAACAAGAAACACCCTTAAAAATAAGAGAAAAAAATAAAAGCATATAAAGAAAGAAAAAAATGACAATGAAGGAAAGAAAAAAGGAAAGCACAGAAACAAGGAAAGACAAAAGGAGGAAAGAATAGGGGAAGAATAAGAAAAGAATAAAAGGATGGGAAAAAAGCAAGGAAAGAAAAGTAAGGAGAGAAGAAAGAAAAGAGAAAAATGAGAGAAAGGAAGGCAAATGGGAAGAATACAGGGAAAGAATAGGGAAAGAATAAAGGGATGAAAAAAGCAAATAAAAAGGGGAAAAGGAAAGAAAAACAAAGAAGAAAGAGAGAAAAACAAGGAGAGATAGGAAAACAAGGAAAGGAAAAAGGGGAAGAAAATGGGGAAGAGAAAAAGAGAAAGAGAAAATAGGGAAAACCAGGAAGGAAAAAAACAAGGGAAGAAAAAGGAAAAGAAAAAAGGAAAGAACAAAGGAGAAAGAAAAAGAGAAGAATGAAAACAAAAAAGGAAATAAAAATGAATGAAAAAAGACAACATGAAAAAGAAGGAAAGAAGAAAAAAGGGGAAGGAAAAAGGGGGAAGGAGAAAGTGGGAAGGAAAGGAAAGAAAAGAAAGAAGAAAAAGGAAAGAAGAACTAAAAACAGGAAGGAAAAAGGAAAAAACAATAGGGAAAGAAAGAGGGAAAGAAAAAGAAAAAAGATAAAAAAGAAAAAGAAAAAAGCAACAAAGGAAATACAAATAGAAAAAAAGAAAAATGAAAGAAAAAATAAGAAAAAAGGAAAGAAAAAAGGAAAGGAAGAAGAAAAAAGAAAAGGAAAAGACAAATAAGGAAAAAGAGGAAAGTAAAATGGGGAAGAAAACAAGGGAAAGGAAAAAACAGGAAGGGAAAGAGGGAAGAAAAAGGAAAAAGAAACAAGGAAAGAAAACAGAAAAAGGAGAAAGAGAAAAAGGAAAATAAAATACTTTTCTGCAGGACTATTTGACTGCTCCTTGTCTCTCCTTGAAAAACACATGGGCACTACAGGTATTACAGCTCCTTTTATACAATTCTGCAGGCACGGCAGGTCTCTTTGGATGGCCTGACATAGCTGCATAGCAGGAGGGGAAGTGCCTGAGGAGCGGGACCACTGCTCTTGCTGTTGCCAGAGACTGCAAGCAAGATTTGGGGAAGAAATGCCTCTCTGCCTGGGAATCCAGGGCCACCCCCAGAGAACAGCAGGTACCAGTCAGGTGGGAGAGAAGTTACCAAGAGGTAAGGCTGCTGCAGAAGCAGCTTTCGAGACAGGGAGCACCCAGGCATGGCAGGTGGGATATTTTCCGACTGCAGTTGTTCCCAGGACACCTAGGATTCAAGTGGTTCAGGTTCAAGAAACACCGCGACTAAACAAGACCTGAATGTCAACAGGCCTCAGAAGAGATTTGCCCCTCATCCACAGAGAACTTCTGTCTTCTGCCATCTCTTTCCTTGAAGACTTGCCCTGTCAGTCTGCTTTCTTTTCATGGCGTGAAAAGCCTCTCTGGGCAACCTGTGCCAGTGCTCAGTCACCCCCACAATAAAGAAGTTTTTCCTTGATGGATGGAATTGCCTGTGTTTCAGTTTGTACCCATTGCCCCTCATCCTATCATCGGACACCACTGAAAAGACTCTGGCCCCATCCGCTTTACACTCTCCCTTCAGATATTTATACGCACTGATAAGATCCTTCCAAGCCTGCTCTTCCCCAGGCTGAACAGTCCCAGCTCTCTCAGCCTTTCCTCATATGAGAGATGCTCCCATCCCTTCATCATCTTAGTAGCCCTTCACTGGGCTCATTACAGGAGCTCCACATCTCTCTTGTATTGGGGAGTCCAGGACTGGACCCAGCACTCCAGCTGTGGCCTCCCCTGGGCTGAGGGCAAGGATCACCTCCACGATGTCAGTGCTCCTCCTAATGCAGCCCACAATACCATTGGCCTTTTTTGCCACAAGGGCACCTTGCAGGCTACCAGGACTCCCAGGTCCTTCTCTGCAGAGCTGCTTTCCAGCAGGTTGGCCCCCAGCCTGTGGTGCTACATGGGGCTATTCCTGCCCAGGGGCAGGACTCTGCACTTCCCTTTATTGAACTTCATGAAGTTCCTCTCTGCCCATTTCTCCAGCCTGTCAAGGTCCCTCTGAATGGCAGCACAGCCCTCTGGTGCGTCAGACACTCCTCTCAGTTTTGTATCATCAGCAAACTTGCTGAGGTGCACTCTGTCCCTTCATCCAGGTCATTGATGAACAAGTGGAACAGGATTGGAGCCAGCTTTCAGCCCTGGGGTTCACCACTAGCTACAGGCCTCCACCTAGACTTTGTGCCACTGATCATAAGCCTCAGAGCTCTGCCATTCAGCCACTTGTCAATCCAGCTCACCATCTGCTCATGCAGCCCCTACTTGCTCAGATTGCCTGTGAGGATGTCATGAGAGACAGCGTGGAAAGCCTTCCTGAAGTCAAGGGAGACAACAGCCACTGCTCCCCTCCTCCACCCAGCCAGTCATGCTATCGGGGAAAACTGTCAGGTTGGTTAAGCATGATTTCCGCTTTGTGAAACCATGCTGACTGCCCCTGATCACCTTCTTCCCCCTAATGTGCTTAGAAATGGTATCAAGCAGCAGCTGCTCCATCACTGTGCCAGGCATTGAGAGGAGGCTGACCAGGCCTGGAGTTTGCTTCAGTAATCCCTAAGCCGATCCTCCTGCACCAAGGGAAAGCCTTTCTGCAGACTTTCCTCCTGGTCTCTGGGGCCTGGGACTGCTGAGGGCCACTCTTACCAGCAAAGACTGAGGCAAAGAAGGCGTGTAGTACCTCAGCCTTTTCTGTGCCCTTTGGCACCAGAGCCCCTGTCCCTTTTGGCAGCACAACCACATTTCCCCTAGTCTTCCTTTGGTTACAGATGTCTTCAGAGAAGCCCTTCTTGTTGTCCTTCACATCCCTTGCCAGATTCAACCCCAGGTGACCTTCCCAGCCCTAGCCCTGAATGCTCCAACAATGTCCCTATCTTCCTCCCAGGTGACTTGTGCCTCCTTCCACCCTCTGAACACATCCTTCCTGGGCTGCAGTTTGGCCAGGAGCTCCTTGTTCATCCAGGCAGGTCTCCTGCTCCCTTTGCTCAACTTCCTGCTCACTGGGATGGATACTCACTTCTGGAGCTTGGCAATATCAACCAATTGTCTTGCATCCGCCTCCCCTTCTCGGGCCCTATGCCATGGCACGTTTCCTCATGGAGCAACACAGCCTCGTGCACCAGCCAGGTGCGAGCTCTTGTTCTGCCACACACATCTCAGCCACTTGATCTAGGAGAGCAACTTGCAGCCAAAGCACTTTGGCATCCACTCAAGAGCCAAGCATCAGTGCAGGCTGAGAAAGACCATCCCGGCAGGTTTCACAAACTTTTGGACTGGCACTCAGATGCAGACTGCACATGTAGGAACTTACATTTCAGTACCTGTGTGCAAGCATTTTCATGAGCCTACCTAATCCTTCTGCATAGTCTTTTGAGTCTTTCTGCAGACTCCTGGGATGGACCTGAGTCAAGCTGGGATTCAGCTGCCTGGAAGTGGGTGTCTACAGGCATTAGGGTATCCCAGGGCACCGCAAGGAATTTTCGAAGGCATCACAAGTGGATGCTGGTGCTAGTGTTTAGGCAACTGAAATCCATTCTCAGACTGGGATTGTAGCTGAGATTCCCACTTCACATGTTGATGCCACCTTTAGACACCTGGAGTGGAGGGGGGTCACTAATGTGGGGCTGACCACTAGGCTGACTGCCTGCAGAGGAAGCGTGAAACTTGGGATTTGGGGCATCGTCTGAGCCCTGGTTCTCAAGCGTGCACAGGGCCTGCTGCTTGCCCCCTCCAGAGCTCGAGTCCTCCTGTGCTAGCAACGACAGGCGATGTTGCAGCTGTGTGGGGAGGCCTGTGCACTGGGGGCTTTTCACCAATACAGAGCCAGCTGCTGAAGCTGGGAGCTCCTCCAGCATGAAGCCTCTCTCCGCCCTTGTCCTAGGCACCATTTGCCTCCCTGCAGCCCTCTGGTGTATCAGCCACTTCTCCCAGTTTTGTATCATCTGCAAACTTGCTGAGGGTGCACTCTGTCCCATCGTCCAGGACATTAATGAAGATGTTAAACACTATTGGCCCCATCATTGGCTCTGGGGGTACACCACTAGTTGCTTGCCTCCAGCTGGACTTCGTGCTGCTGATCGCAGCTCTCTGAGCCCGGCAGTTCCACAAGTTTTCAGTGCAGCTCACTTATCTAGTCCATACTTCACATGATGTGATGGGAGACAGTGTCAAAAGCCATGCTGAAGTCAAGATAAACAATAACCACTGCTCTTCCCTTGCCCACTGAGCTAATCATTTCATCGTAGAAGGCTATTGAATTGGTCAAGCATGATTGCTCATTCGTATTTTCATGTTGTTTTCTCCCAATCACCTTCTTGTCCTTCATATGTTTGGTAGTGGTTTCAATGATTATTTGCTCTATCACCTTCCAAGGATTGAGGTGAGGCTGAGTGGCCTGTAATTCCCTGGGGCAGTCTGCCTTCTTCCCCTTCTTGAAGATAGGGATGACATTAGTTTTCTTCCAGCCATCAGGAGCCTCTACTGATAGCTAAGACCTTTCAAAGAGAACTGAAAGTGCCCTTGCAGTGACATTGACCAGCTCCCTCAGCACTCATGGGTGCATTCTGTCAGGTCCCATGGACTTGTGTACATCCTGTTTGTTTAAATGCTCCCTAACCTGATCCTTCTCTACCAAGGGTCTTCCTTGCTCCAGGCTCTCCCACAGATGCCATGGTCTGGGACTCCTGAAGGCAAGTCCACCAATGAAGAATAAGGCGAATAAGGCATTGTACCTCAGCCTTCTATTTGTCCTTTTTACCAGGTCCCTTGCTCCGTTCAGCAGTGGGCCACGTTTTTCCCTAGTGCTGTTGGTACACCTATAGCAGCCCTTGTTGCCCTTCACATCCCTTGCTGGATTCAATGCCAAATGGGCTTTGGCTTTCTTAATCCTATCTGTGTGCACTCAGACAATGTCTCTATATTCCTTCTGGGTCACCTGTGCCTCCTTCCACTTCTTGTACGCTTCCTTTTTATGTTTGAGATTTTTCAGGATCTCTTTCTTTATCCGCACAGGCCTCCTGTCACCTTTGCCTGATTTCCTGCTTGTTGGGATGGACCATTTGTGAACATGGAGGACAAGATCCTGATTATCATCTAGCTATCTAGGTCCTTTCTACAAAGCAAATCCCTGAACAGGCTGAAGTCTGTTCTGAAGTCCAGAGTTGTGATCCTGTGACTTCCCTTGTTTCCTCCTGCTGAACTCCACCACACTCCATGGTCACTGTAGCCAAGTCTGCCCCCAGCCTTCACATCCCTGATTGGGGTGGAATCTCTGTGTTGGAAAGTATCAGGTCCAGCAAAAGTTGACTACCTTGAATGTTTGCTGAAACTGAAGTTTACTTACATTCCCATGCCTCACTGGGTCATGCTCTGGCCTGCTATCAACTCATGTTCCATTGAAATAGAGAAATTCGGCAAGGAATATATCTTCCCAGTGAACTGTCTCCCACCCCTGCTTTCTGGAAAAGTACTCCTCAACTGGAGATCTACTCTTCCATCTCCCTCCTCCCATTTTACTTTCTGTGTCCAGTCCTTCCAGTCACCACTTGTACCATAAAAAGTACTGCCTGCAAGAAAGGTAGTAGCCATTTATGCTAAAAATTCTTTCTCTCCCCTGTGGTGCCTTTTGACTACATAATGGAAAACACAAAGTGAGCAAGGAGAAAACACAGCAGATCAAGGACAGTGACAAAACATGTTAACACCTGGGGCACTGCTGGAAATATATTCCAGAGCCTGTGTTATCAATTAAAGGCTAGTGCTGATCTGTGTGCCTGGCCCCATGCACAGCAGCATGCAGAACAGCACCTTCAACATTCACCCTTTTGCAGTCTTGTAGCATCCTTTTCTTGTTACTGCTGTTTTTTGCTGGAGTGGAATTAAATTTTACCTTGCTTAACAGCACTGTCTGTCTATGGTTTCAGAACAGACCCTCCTAATGTATTGCCAGATGATGCATTTATATGAGTATGGGTAACACAGTCACACAGGGGTAGGAAAAGAAACTGATTGACCGATGTCCTAATAGAAGCAAATTAACTGTATGATCCTAATAAACAGCTGCTGTACCTTCCTTTCCCCCTATCCATTAAGTCACTGCTGCAACTACATGGAAACATGGCTTTAGTATGTCATTAGCTGTTGCTAGGTGTAGGGAACGGCGATCGGAAGATCTCGCGATGGCACGGAAAGAGGAAGGAAGAGGAAGGATATGACGTAGAGATAGCAGTATGCTTGTAGGTATATAAGCAAATACATGCGTACAATAAACGCCATTTGCAGCATCCTCATATTGGTGTCAGTGCTCATTGGCCCGGAGGCTGGGGGAGCCTCCGTGCCGTCTCAGGCGAACGGGAGAGTGTCGCATCAGAAGGCGACAAGTGGTGACCCCGACGTGATAGCTGAGACGGCGGACCGCAGGCGGTCGAGAGGATCCGGATCATGGACGCGGTAGTTAAGGTTATACGCGTGGGTGCCCGGGAATGGGGGCTCTCTATGAGAGCGAATGCAGTTGCGAACTGCGTCGGGCGGCTCCTGAAAGATGGAGCGATAGTTAGACCAGGGGACATTTTTTCCCCTTCTAACTGGGAGAAGTGCACTCGTGCACTTGCTCAGAGAGCTATGGCCACTAAGAAGGCCGCAGAGCTTAAGACGTGGGGAGATATAACGATCATTTTAGAAAGGACTAGGGAGGAGCTTGAGACCTGGCAGGCTGCCCGCGCGGCGCTACACATGTCCGCGGAAATGGCAACACAGACAGCAGCGAACGCAGAGGAGCGAACGGAGGCGATAGAGGGAGAGGCGATAGTAGGGGATGAAGTGAAAACGGAGAGTGTGGAAACAGACATAAAGGAGGAGGCGGTTAATCAAGATCCAGAGCGGGGAGAGGGGGAGGCAAAAACTCCAGAGGCTTACCCAATAACGCCCTCTTCTCCGCCTCCGCCGCGGTATCCGTGGAAAGAAATGAGGGCGATGGAAGGGGGAGAACTAGGAGAACCAGGAGACCTTTGTGGAGACCGAGATATGAAAAAGCCAGAGGCGGGTAGAGGAAAAGAAAGCAAGGTGAAAGTGAAGGAGGCAAAAGAAAAGGAAAGACTGCTTATAGTGGATGATCCCCGAGACTGGCTACCGGGGACCATGATTCGGGTGCAGTGGGAGGACGAAAGAAGAGAAGAAGCAGGGGAAAGACCAGAAGCAGGGGAAAAACCGAGGGTCCCGCACCCGGGAAAAAATGGCGCTGGCCGAGAGAGGAGTGGGCGTCGACCAGCACTGCGGAAGGAGGAGACTGAAGACTCAGGTGCAGCAACTAGGGCGGAGTTCCCCCGCCGCAGTCAGAGGCGAAGGAGAAAAAAAAAAAAAAAAAAAAAAAAAAAAAAAAAAAAAAAAAAAAAGAGGAGGAAAGTCACAAGAGATATGGAGCAGATGTTTATGCTGCTTACAGCTCTGGAAGAAGAAACAGCTAAACAAAGAGGGCTATCAGAGGCAATAGCTAAACAAAGAGGGCTATTAGAGGCAACAGCTAAACAAAGAGGGCTATCAGAGGCAGCAGCTAAACAAAGAGGGCCATCAGAGACAGCAGGTTCTGCCCAAGCGGGAGGGGGAAAAGAAATTCCCCTAACAGACTGGAAACTGATAGCGACGGAATGTGCCCTGAGTGGCCTCAAGTTTCGTGCGCCAATAGGGGCCTTCCCAGTACGAGTTGCCCCGGGGGGGGGGGCAGTGGAATGGATGCCCCTCGATCCAAAGACGGTACAACAGCTATTGAAAGCAGTGCAAGAACAGGGCCTGCGACACCCGGTGACACAGACGTTGCTGGACGCGGCGCACGCGGGAGGCCTAATACCGTGGGATTGTCGCGCCCTCGCGCGACTGGTTTTATCGCCCACGATGGTCCTTATGTGGAAAGAAGCGTGGACCTCGCGCTTACAGCAGGCGTTGATGGCCGCACAGGCAGACCCGCAGAACCCACTGGGCCAATCCACCCTACCGCGGTTAAGAGGAAATGATGCGGCCATGGCTACACCCCAGCAGCAGGCAGCGGGCCTGACACCTCGGGAGATACTGGTGACAACAGAAGCATCTCGAAAGGCCTTTGATGATATTGGGCCACTGGTGCAGCAGACAGACCCATGGACGACTGTGAAGCAGAGAGTGGGAGAGCCGTTTGACAAGTTTTGTGACAGGCTACAGGCAGCAGTAGAACTTGCATCTTTACCAGACGCTGCAAAAGGAGCGGTGATGTTGGAATGTATCAAACAACAGGGCAACGAGTTGACAAAAGAAATCCTAAGAACAGCGCCTAAGGGAGCAAGTCTAGGGCAGACGATCAAGTACGTATTAGAACACCGGGACAAGACCACAGCCTTACAGATTGCTGCAGCAGTTATGGCAATGCCGGAGGTTAGAGCTAGAGGAGGTCCAAAAGGAGGCCCATGCTTTGGCTGCGGGCGAATGGGCCATTTGAGAGCACAGTGCACGAATAAGGGAAGTTACGCGCGCCCAACAAGGGGTATGGGGAGCCTTACATGCTGGGCCTGTGGAAAACCAGGACACAGAGCACGAGATTGTCGGCGGTCGGGAAACGAGAAGCGGGGAGGGCAACTAGGGGGCCACCCCTCCCCGGTGAGCCGGCCTCAAGTAGCCCCTGTCAACAACAACACACCGCTGATGGACAGCTCCAGCGACCAAACTCCGAAGGGAAACCCCGCGTGGCCCTGGTCTTAGGGTGTGAGAAGAGACCCCGAGTGAAAGCGCATCTGATAGGCCCACCAGGGGCGGGTCCTCCTAGCATCCCCTTAATAATGATGCTAGATACGGGGGCAGATGTTACATGTGTGCCCTCGTGGTTGTGGCCATCGAGTTGGCCAGCAAAAGTGGCAAGCTCGTTAGATGGAGTGGGAGGCAGGGCGGAGGCTATGATTTCTGAAACCGATATCACAATTGTATTGGAGGACCCGGATAGGCCTGCTCAGATCATCCGTGTGCGGCCGTACATAACTGCCATAGGGGAACCATTGTTAGGGCGAGATGCCTTATTGCAAAGCGGCTTTCACCTGACAAATTTAGGGTAAGGGCCACTGCCTACCTCCTCGGGGCTCATTTCGCTGTCCCGCTGACATGGTGCTCCAATGAGCCTGTGTGGGTAGAGCAGTGGCCATTGACAGCGGACAAATTGGCGGCTGCCCGACAAATAGTAAGTAGAGAATTAGAGCAGGGACACCTGGAGGAAAGCCACAGTCCCTGGAACACTCCTATATTTGTGATACACAAAAAGGATAAGTCTAAATTTCGATTACTGCACGACCTACGAGCGGTAAATCAGCAGATGGAAGCGATGGGTGCCCTCCAGCCAGGGTTGCCACTACCATCAGCAATACCAAAGAATTGGCCAGTGGTGGTGATGGATATCCAAGATTGCTTTTTCTCTATACCATTAGCCCCTCAGGACAAAGCTCGATTTGCCTTCACACTGCCCTCAGAGAATCTGCAGGAGCCAGCAGCGCGATATCAATGGACAGTCCTCCCGCAGGGCATGAAAAATTCGCCTACGATTTGTCAGGCGGCAGTAGCTAAGGTATTGCAGCCGGTAAGAGCGCAGTTCCCGCGCGCGCTTATCATCCATTACATGGACGACCTCCTAATAGCTGCAGAGACCCAGCAAGAAACCGATCAGGCAGAACAGGCAGTAATTAACTGCCTAAATGAAGCGGGATTGTACGTTCAGAAAGCAAAGACACAAAGGGGAGAATCTGTCGACTATCTGGGAACCACCATCCTCCCCAGAGCTGTGGTCCCACAGCCGATAAAGCTCAATAAAGAGATACGGACGTTGCATGATGTACAGCAATTGGTTGGAGCTCTCCAATGGCTGCGAGGGCTGATAGGTATTCCCAAGGAGTGGATGGAGCCACTGTTCGAGTTGCTCAAGGGCCACAAACCATGGGAACCGAGGCAGATGACACCGAACGCGTTAGAAGCCCTCCGAAAAATAGAAGATCTCATGGCAAAGGGCGGAGTAACAAGATACGACCTGGCCAGACCAATCAATCTGTACGTGGCAGTTACAAGAACAGGAGCCATAGGCGTTCTAGGACAAGGGACGCCGGAGCGTCCGGAAGTCGTATGGTGGATAGTGTCAAACCAAATAAGTACGGCATACGTCACAATCGTAACAGCGTTGGCACAGATGATACAGAAGGGACGAACCGCCACCGTTCGGCACTTCGCGAAGGAGCCTGAGTCCATTTACCTGCCGGTAAAAAGGAATCAATGGGACAGCGTGGTCCAGAAACAAGATAGTATAGCAATAGCTTTAGAAGGATTCCCAGGAACAATCAGATTATCACCTGTGCTGGAGATGTATACACACCTCACCGTCCTTCGGCCCCATCTGAAAGCCCGAGTGCTACAGCGACCTGCACCAGGGCGCACAGTGTTCACCGACGCGTCATCGGTGACCAGGGCAGCGGTTGTTGTGTGGCAAGATCAAAAGGCCCAATGGCACCGAGTGAAGATCAGCGAGCCGGACAGTAGCGTACAGCATCTAGAGGCCCGAGCTGTGGCGCAGGCATTACAAATGTGGCCAGAAGAGCATTTGAATGTAGTGACAGACTCCATGTTCGTCTTTAAATTGTTACACAACATGTCGTATCCTGGATGGGCCGGATCGCCCATTGCGCTAATGCTAGAAGAAGCCCTACAACAACGGCGGGCCACTGCCTCCATTATTCATGTTCGGAGTCATGAGGCAATCCAAGGAGTGTACCAAGAAGGCAACAATAAAGCCGATCAAGCGGCCAAAGGTGTGTGGACAGTCGCAGAAGCAAGGCAGGTGCACGACCTTCTCCATGTTGGTGCAAAAGCACTGGCAAAAAGCTGCAACATCCCCCTCACCACGGCTCGTGAAGTGGTTGCGACTTGCCCGTATTGCCAAAAAAAAAAAAAAAAAAAAAAAAAAAAAAAAAAAACCCTGTGGGGCGCCGGCATCAACCCCAGGGGGCTGAAAGGAAACCAAATATGGCAAACGGACTTCACAATGTGCCAGCGACTTCGACCACGGCCCTGGCTGGCTGTCACAGTAGACACACACAGCGGTATCATCGTTGCGACCCAACATAAACGAGTCACAGCGCGGGCGGCACAGTTGCATTGGCACACGGCAATGGCCTGGCTGGGTGCCCCAGAAACTATTAAAACAGACAACGGCACGTGTTTCACAGCGCAAAGCACGAGAGAATGGGCCGTACGGTGGGGAATTAAGCTAGTGCACGGTATTGCCTATAATAGCACAGGTCAAGCCATTGTCGAGCGAGCAAACCGCACTTTAAAGCAAAGGATCGAGATTCTTGGGGAGGGGGAAGGATATACACAAAGGATCCCCGCGCACAAACAATCAGACATAATTATGCGTGCCTTATTCGGTCTGAATCAGTTCATCAGGGGGGAGGAGAACAAGACGCCAGCGGAAAAGCATTGGGTGGTCCGAGCGATGCACGAGGGACCAGACGTAAAGGTTCGAATCCTGGAAAAAGGGGAATGGGAAGAGGGGTGGCAGCTGGTAACCCAAGGACGAGGGTATGCAGCGGTCAGGCAGGGAGAAATGGTAAGATGGGTCCCTATGAAGTGGGTACGCCCAGACCTCAGGGCAAGGACAAGACAGGAAGCAGGGAGTCAGGTGAATTAATGAATGTCTGAGTTTTATTGCAGGGGAGGACCACCCTGAAAAGCCGATGATCCCTTCTAGCAGCAAAGACAGCAGACAGGAGAAGAAGAACAGATGAGAAAAGGCGCGTGAAACTACAAGAAGAACGCGTAACCAGAAAACCCGAGAAGATGGCAGGGGGAGCAACCCAAGTAGCTCTCCTCGTAGCGATGCTGGGACTGGGACTCCAAGGGGTGAAAGGCGAACCAATGTTAGTGAAATGGGGTAGTAACAATCTATGGCTCACCTGGCAAACCGGACAGGAAATAAGCAGTTTTGCCTGATGTTGGTGGGTGCGGGGCAGCCCTTTTAAGACATGCTTAATAGGGGTCCCATTGAATTTGACCGTAGACCTACCAAAGCTGAGAGAGCATTGACACGCTGAATGCGTCATTGCCCTGGGACCCGCAAGAGCTTGACCTTCTGGGTTCAGTAGTGGTAATTGGCTTGGGCTAGGACCATGGGCCAGGCAATTACTAATAGAAGAGTTGCACCTGCTACTGATGCTCGTGCTAGGTATATTAGTATGTAGACTAGTGTTTAGATGCTTGGTAAGACAACTGCTAGAAAAGGGGTGGTCCCACCCACACCCACACTATGAACGCTTAACCCGCGACACGGCAATTTAAAGCAAATAGCATAGTCAAAGCATGGGGAGGGGGAGATGTAGGGAACGGCGATCGGAAGATCTCGCGATGGCACGGAAAGAGGAAGGAAGAGGAAGGATATGACGTAGAGATAGCAGTATGCTTGTAGGTATATAAGCAAATACATGCGTACAATAAACGCCATTTGCAGCATCCTCATATTGGTGTCAGTGCTCATTGGCCCGGAGGCTGGGGGAGCCTCCGTGCCGTCTCAGGCGAACGGGAGAGTGTCGCATCAGAAGGCGACAGCTAGGGGAAAGATGTAGGCAGAGATCTTTTGCTAAATGGTCTGGTCTAGGCTTTCACCACTAGCAATAGATAGGCAATCTTCCTGAAGTCATGAACCACAGGAATTACCATCTCCCACCCAGTGCCATCCTGTATCGAGTTGAAGTCAGAGCTCTAATATTACCAAATCACTTCTCTTTCAGCATTCGCATGTTGAGACTTCAGGGTATTAGGATGTTCTCATTTGGAATGTTGGTGAATCATATCTCTCTCTCTTTTTTTTTCCCCAAAGCCTTTAAATGTCTCTCAACAGGGACCTCTGTTTTCCTCTGCTTTAGTGCCCAATGTAGTAAGGAGGTGAGAGTCTCTCAGGACCCTATTTCAGGACAGCTGCAGGTCCCAGAGACTGTATGTTGAATAGTGCAGTAGCCTTGTTTTCATTCTCCCAGACAAAATTCTCCTGCAGCTCATTGTAATAGGGATGGACTTCCCTGGCTGTACCAGAAACTTGATTTCTATCCCTGTTTTTCAAATTTGTTGCCTTCATTTATTCTTTTAACTCAATGCAGCATTGATCCTGTAGGAGGGAACTCTACAGAGATCAGCTTCCTTGTGATCTTTGCATACTAACATTGTATTGTTCAGCCTCCCAGTGAAATTCTTGGTCCTTGCTTGGGTTCACCAGAGGAGTAGTCTCTGATAGGGTCCAGGTGGTAACTGTCAGATAGCTGCTGTTGGTTTGGTTCTCCTGAACTGAGGATGTGATGGTGGTATGATATCACTTACATTGATACGGCAAATACTTCATGAAAGTTGTCCTCTTTGGAAGTAGAAAGGCCAAGAGTAAATTTGTATCTGTCAGCTAGTGGCTTGCAGTGATGAACCTGCCAAGATGCTGCTTTGGTTTATATTTTTTTGGAGGGCCCAGAAACCAGTGACTGATCTCTACCTTCTTGATCATTTGGGATTTCCTTGAAGGAAGAGAAGAGAACTATAGAATTTTCAAGAATTATTGCTTGCATGTAGCAGGAAGACTTCAGAGTTGCTGAATTCTTCCTCTGAAGGCTGAACTTTGTGACCCTACTTTGTGCCCCACTGGGCACTCTGGATCACAATCCAGTATAAAGCTTTCTGCTTATTTCAGGAGAGAAACCACTGTGCACACAAAGTGTGTTCCATGTAACTGTGAGTGTGGATACACAGCACATTCATACCTAAGAGAAATTATGCTGCTCACTAAACTGCTAATGTAGATGCACCTTGACTGTTCAAGTTAAACATGTTATCCTCAGTTGCTTAAAGTTATGTAAGGTCTCAGAAGTTGGTCATTACTGGAGATCATATGCTAGAAAATAAAATCCAAAAGACAGGCTGAGGAAGAAGGCCTAATGCAGAATTTTTGGTAATTGAGAAATGAGAATTTTTTTCTCAGGGAAACATTCAGAGCCATATTTATTTTCAGTTTGTTTTTGTTTAAGTTGATGTAATTAAATGCTTGCCCTATGTGAATCTGATTACCAGTAACTTCCTTTATTTAACATATGCTGAAAAAATCAAAATAGTGGATCCTAACATCTTTGAAATACTAATCATTGCTATTTCTTGCAGATATAAGAGACTTTTTGAGGACTTCACTCTATTTTTGCTTTTAGTGCTGATATCAGGCTAACGCTGTAGGAAAACATTCCTTCATGGACTACTACTGAACAGAACATTAGGATGTGCCCATCGATGTCCAGTAGCAGATTCCCAGTGAAAAATATAAGAACAGGACAATTGTATAGTGATAGTTTCCCAGTACATTCTCTCAGTATCTTGCATCTCTTCACTTTTTCATATTGAGAGCTGCAAGCAATTTGCTGTGACTAAGGCTCAAACTGAACTTGCTACAGGCTCAACACAAATGTTAGCCAGTTCCTGCTGAATGCCAGAAGGAGAGGTTTAAAGAGTGCTGTCAACAAAATACATATGCAATAAAAACAGTGTCATTCAGGTAATTGCAAGGATAAGCATAGTTTATTTCACAGTGAAATCTAAGGAAAAGAAACTAGCATTCAACAGTCTGCTGTTAAATAGGAACAGTAGATGGCACTGTTATTTTGTTTTTCCTCAGTATGTTACTTTTTCAGGAACATTGTCTCATTTGGAGCAATGTTCACAAAACAGGTTTTGAGATACTCAGATGAGGGAAGCTTTGTGCTATAGATCCTCATCCTAATAAAAAGCCCAGCATACCTTTTAAGTTTATGGAACAGTACCTGTGCTTCCCGTAGGTGTTACTAATTGCCCTTTTAGTCCCTACTGCTAAACATATTTTATGGCCCTGCAGACTTCAGTAGACCCTGCTTTTACATTAAAAAGCACTAAAATTTCACCACTAAGGCTTGTGGCTTAGAGAACTGCATTGGGCCTTCTGTGGAAATGCTGAAAAATGTTACTGTCTTTCTATCTGAGTACTGTCATAAGCCTACACCACTTCAATTATGTCTGCCCTATGCACACTGCACTGTCCCCTTTTCCAAGCATGCCATGCATGAGGAACAATGTACATCTTGGTCGGGAGTTACACTGTGTCCTATAGCTATGCTGGTGAACAAGTGGGCAACAGCTAAAGCTATTCTGAGGTTCCCAGCCATGCTATGTATAAAGTGCCTGAGCACTGCATCTAGCTAGTGGTAACCTGGGATGTGACACGTTTTTACTAAGCAGGATTTCTTTCTGGCGTACTTGGTCACTGCTGCCTTCTAATCACATTTACCACTCTCATCTTAGGCTATTTTGAGATTCATGGGGACAAGGGAATTGTAACAGGCTACTAATGTCTAGGAGAGTCTGCCCCTGATGCAGCCTAAAACGTGCCCCCGCACTGGCTGTTTCCTTCACGGAGTCTGGTTCTGGAGCCCCAGCCAGCAACATGGAAGTGTAGGACCTCAATGTGATGATAGACAGCACCACCCTAAAATAAAAATTAATTTCTCAAAGAAGGGAACATCCAGCCTCCTTCCCAAGAAGGCTGATTGCATTCCCAGGCATGCAGTTTATCCTCTGTTAGTTTCTTAATTTTAAATGTGTAGTACTCAACTGTATGGCTAAAGCTGGTCTGGGCCGTCTCTCATGTAAAAGCAGTATACTGTGAAAAGATATTGTTGGACATGCATTCACAAGCATCCACATTCCCTGTCGGTCTCTCTCTAGACACACATGATGGTGGTGCAGGGAGAAACTGCCCTAAAAATAAAAGGAGTACTTTAAAGCCTTCCTGAAAATTAAGGTTTTGGTAGAGAATGGGGCACATGGGGCATTCTGGGGCACAATGGAAGAGTTTAGTGTGTGGAGGGACATGTGCCTCTCAGGCTTATTAAGATAGCTTTGAAAGATTATGGAAAATCTAGTATGAAACCAATCTTGTTGCATTCATATATATTTTGTTAGTAGGATTAGAACTCAAGTGCAGCCTGAACTTTCTCTATGCCCCTATTTCTCCATTTGGGGAATTTATTGGTATGCAGCCAAGCTGAGTCTGAGTATTTACCAAAATGCAGGCAGTATGCAATCAAGGAAAGAGGAGAATCCTAAAATTTGAGTGCAAAGTCAATGTACGATGGATGGATTCCAGTGAGTAGCCATATTAGAGATTAAGGGGAAAAAAAGGGGGAAAAAAAGTATCTGGAACTTGTATAGTATAAACCCAATTTTAGATTTTTCTGTGATAATTAACGTTGGTTTTGAAAACCTCAGAACAGACCGTTTGATTGCCCAAGATCAGTCTCTGAAAATACTGCTGTTAATGACTCCCTGTTTGAAGAGTCCTCTGTCATGATCAGTGAAGATCTTTGTTAGTTACAAGCACCGAAGAAATAAGGAAAATGCCTGGTTATAGGTATCAAAAATGTGCATCTTTAGGAGTACTAATTAACACTTCTGTCAAAAAAAATAGAGAAATAGAAAAACTCAGTAGAACGTACGTGAATGTTTTTCATTGAATAATGAGATAATGAAAGAACAATTGAGTTTTCATCTCACCACATTTTCCTTGGAAGCTGTAAAGTCTTTTGCAGTGATGTGTATAAAAATTATAGTAAAATGAAAAAAAAAAGAAAGAATAGTAGCAAGATTGACTGCAGTTTCATTACATTAGTGTCAGCTGTAAGCAATCTTAGTGATAACTTGTATATTGTAATTAGTAGATTTGGACTGTAAGACAATGTTTAATGTACTACTTACTAATGGCAGATGGAAAGCTGAAACAATTTTATTTTTTCAAATATATAATATTCCTTCTGAAATTGTAGTAATCAAAATGTTTGAAAATGGTTGAAGTTAAATTATTCCTAAGATATCATTTTTTGTAACTATTGTTAAAGGAAAACTCCATATAGAAGGAAAATATTAGAAATGGGAACTTGAATTGCAATGTCAGAAAATAAGAACTATTGACTTGCAGTATTGATTCTTTTAAAAATGTGTATGTGCCTGAAAATCTCTGCACTTGGTGTTCTCTGCTAACAAAAAGTTTGAGAAAAGTGTTAATTACAGAAAAATCTGTTTTTTCTGAAGAGGTTTGCTAGAAGTAAGAAATCTTATTTTAGTCTATATTAATACGAGGGTTTGACTATAGCTGGTAAAGGAGGCAAGAGTCATGAAACCCTTGAAGGAGGTTAAGTTTTATGGGAAATGTGCACAAGAGCTAGCTGGCACTCCAATTTCCCCTTTTCTCTCTGACTGCACTCTTTAACAAGCCAAAGTTGCATCAAAAACCTGAGGAGGAAGACTCCTAGGGTATTGTCTAGGGTATTGTCTAAACAAATTCTCTCCTCCACCTTTTCAAGGCAGATCAATCAATAAGTGGCATTCCAAACCATCATCCCTAGCCAGTAAGGCTGTTAGGGATTTGCCGTTTTCCAGAGTACTCAATGTACGTGCAAGGCAAAAAAATGGTAGTACCTTGTGTTAGTGTCTCATCTTCAGCCATGTATTTGTAAATAGTACAGAAGTACCAGTTTAAAGTAATGATGAGCCTTCTTGGACAGTTCAATCTGTTCTCTCACATAAAGATTCAGAAACTTTTTTTGCAGATCAATGCTATCATCGAAGGATTGTGGATTCTTCATCTCTGGAGATGTTGAAAATTTGAGTGGACAAGGCTCTGAGCACCTTGATCTAACCTTGATATTAACCCTGCTTGGAGCAGGAGGTTTGACTAGATGACCCCCGTGGGTCCCTTCTATCCTAAATTTTTCTATGATTTTGATGCCTCAATTTCAACTATTAAAATACCCCTTTTATAAAGGACAAGGTAAGTCAGTTTTATTCTGATACAAACTTTTCAGTATAAGGCATATGCAACAGAAATTATTTTTTCATAAACCAATATAAGAATTTTGCTTCATAAAATAGTTTTGACTTTTTTATGAGGAGAATCCTTTCTGCATACTTTGATCATTTCATTCAACTTCATAATGAATAGTCGTGTTTTTGATAAGTAAGATTATTTTTAAAGAAAACAGGCTTTTAAAACTATATCAATCCCTATGAGTCTGCCTTTGCTGGTCGGTGAAATATTCTATTAGCTTTCCCCACATTTCTTGCGGGTTTTGATATTAGAGGATGTTTCTTCTTGTACAGCAGAGTAAAGTTGAAAGTTGAATTTTTGCTTTTGTAACAATAAATTTGGCAAAGCTAAAATTTCAATCCATGATGCAGTCTCTGAAGTAGCCATGTGAGGGCTAGATTGTCTGAGAAGGGGTGGGAACCAGGAATTTGGATAGGAAGCCATGCAGCTTGAAGCCCTTCCAGGATCAAATACCAGAGCAGGAAGAGCTAGCATGGTGATAGACATAAACCAGCTTCTTCGGCCACACCAAGGAGACTTTAAACAGGTGTGTATGCTCAGCTTTGAGAACATATGGTTTCTGATAATCCTGTTGAAAAATGCCACAGCACTTATGAGCGTCAGGGTGCACATCCTGGCCATAGGCTCATTTAAGCAGTTGATCAGAGAAAAGGTGCTAGTGGAGTGACAGCCCAGCATGTATCAGTTGATCAGAGTGCCAGTAGAATTGGCAATTGTTCTGTAAAGTTCTCAAGAGCCCTAGACTCAGGTCAAGATAAAAATGGTCTTTCAGACTCTAGTCCGATTGCTGAGGATATTTGGTATCGTTGATATGATCTTTGCAAATATCTACAAACCATGCAGTTGTGCCTTGGCCTGTGAGATGAACATGATGGTAGTTTGCAACACACAAAGTTGTGTCACCAGTGTGTGACAAATATTTGAGCCTTTCTATCTTCTGGATGTTATTTCAAGATCCCTCTGTAGGCTGACAACCTATCAACCTAAGCTTATCAAGCTGAGCAGTGTAAGTTAGCACCTGCATCTCAGATCAATGATAGAGAAGAGCTTTTGGGTTGCAGTTTTTGTGATTCATGAGCAACAACATTTATGGTGTGAGTTTCTTTATCACTGGGCCCTGACAGAGCTCTGATTAGCAGTGTTTGTGACTATTAGCATGGTTCAAAGTCGTTGTGATTCATGGCACATCAAGTTCATGATAAAGGTGACTCCTTCATTTGGATAGAAAGACAAAGAATTGGTTCAATTTATATGTGATTGGGAGTAACATCTTGGAGAAACATATGTGGGGATTCTTCAGTGCTCTGCAGAGAAACGTGCAGTTTAAAGAGCGGGAGACGAAGGAAATAGATACTTTGCAAGATTCCAAAACTCTTCAGATGTCTTTTGCTGATTAACATGTCATTAACAGATAAACTGACGATGCTAAAATGCTCCCTTCTGTGCTGTGGCACATTTTATCTCAGATTATCAAATGTATTTTAGTCATTACGAGCACCATCTCAGTCTCCTAAGGTCTTCTATATAGAGAGAACTGCAAGTAACTTCTCAGTAGTCAGATGACCGCTGCAATACCTGCTACCTGTTCAGCATTCAGAGGGCTCTTTGGAAACCAAGTTGTAGTTGACTGGGATACTTTCTGGGTGCTCCTTAAGTATGGTTGCCTTGGCTTTGGCAGTCTGCCTGAAGCAACGTGTTTCGTAGGCTCCCTTGTAGGAGACGTGTAAATATAGATGTGAAAATAGTAATCAGTAAAATTATTTTGACAATACAAAGTCATTTTAAACTTACAACACCTCTACTGAAACTGAGAGAAATGATTTTTGACACATGATATATGAAGAATATAGGAAAAGAGTTACATTTTGGGTTGCTTATATTATTAAGACTAAGTAAGTCTAGTTAAGTTCAGACTAGTTAGGGAAGTTTAGGATGTTTCTGCTTTCTGTCATCCAGGGACAAGTTTCAGATGTCAAGAAGTATAATAACATCTTCAGATAGTAAAACACCATCATTTTTATACAGATTCTGGAATTCAAGGTTCTTTAATTTCTTTTTTTGCTTCATTTTCTTATTTGGTTCTTATACTGAGTATATATGAGAGAGAATGTATTATCGTGGTTTCTCTTTTGAGTCTAATTGCATGCTATTTTTAGTATAAATTATATTTTATTGAAAAAAGATATTTTGGTTGATAGGCCAAAAAAAAAAAAAAAAAAGCCTTGGAGTTAAAAAGAGTACAACTACCTCTTTTGCATAGATGCTATTTCAAATGGAGAAACTTGGTGAGGTGTTTTTATTTAAGACTGTTAAAATAACACAAAGTCTATGTCTGTGCAAAGAATGTGGTATTGCTAGTAGCACTCAGAGAGATGGCATTTTCTGATATCTAAGCCTTCTCACCAGACCTCTTCACTGAACCTTTACAAGTGAACCTTTCCTTAAAAATTAAGGAAAATGCTGACAGATAACTGCCACAGAAGTTGTTGGCTGCTTTTGACTCACATTTCTTAAGTGGTGCAAGTCTTTACAAACCCTTAAATGTTTCAGGATTTTCAGCAAGCATTTGTTCGCAACTTGTTAACAGTGTGAATGTAGAGTGGAGCAGGCAGTTTTAAGCAGAGAATGTATCAGCTGGAAAATGAGTTATCTGTCAATGCTTAAGCAACATCTTTACCAAAGTCAAATGTTGCCACTCATAAAACCAATAACAAAGCCTTTTAGGACAGCTGTTTAAGATTAGTCTTAAAAACTACATTTTAAAAGGCTATTTTGAGAACTGAGAAACATATATATATATATAAAAGGAGGTATTAAAGCAGAAGGGATAGCTCAGAAAGTAGGCTAATAAAAGCTGTTCAGATTATTCTGTGCCATCAAGATAAAGTCAATCTGACTGTCAAGTTCAGGGAAAGTTACAAATTAGAGCATATTTTGCAGCAGTTCACCTGTGGTACTGCTAACAGGAGAAGCCAAACAATGGGATAATGACATTATAATTACTAATATTTCAGTCTGAACAAACCCACATATTCTCATCTTTCCTTGAAATTAGAAGAGAGGGTAGTTATGAATTTTCTCAGTGGGGAGAAAGCATCCAAGAGCTTTCTGTTTTCATCTTTAACAGTGCTCAGCTTGTTACAGAGGCAAACTAGCAGAAACAGATAACTGTGAAAAAGAACAGAGAACCAGAGATTAACACAATGCAAAGAACTAGCAGCTATCCAGTTCTTCACTGTTTCTATTATTCATTATCACCCCTATTGCTCTGGTTGCTTCATCGTGGGTAAGTTGAAGTCACAATGCATTGCCAAGCAATTGAATTTTTTTCTGTTATAATTTTAAGGAGGTACTGGAGTGCTGTTGCAGTTTAAGGTTACAGCTTATCAAATTAAATGAAGTGTAGTGAGCTATTCACTCTTGCAGAGGAGACATGAATTAATGTTAGCCATCAGAGAAAGTTTTTCCACATCTGGCACTAGATAAGAAAGTACCATTACCAAGGGAATTCAGAAAAAAAAGAAGATACTAACCCATCTGTGGCAAGGTGAAGGAGGAGGTGGCAGAAGCCAGTGTGATGTGGAGCAGACAGAGAAGAGCAAGCTGATACAAAACAATAAGACTAGGAGGAATGGCCTGGAAAAAAAAGGCCTGAAGCCTCAGTAGATGAGGAGTAGTTGTTTCACAGGTGATTTTCACATCTATACAGATGTATATTTCCAGAGCTGCTGAGTACCAAAGAGAAGGAAAGTCTGGAAGCAGAAAGAATATGGGTAGCTAGCAGTGTGGCCTTATCCAGCATCTCCAGCACACTGTGCTGTTCCAGGGTTTTTCCTTTGTCAGTGTAAAAAAAAATCTCTCTGCATTTGCACAAATTTTCCTTTTGCTTCATCTACTTACTCTTCCATGGGCAAGTTACTTGGCATCATGACATCTCCCCCCATTTCCTCCAATAACTGTAGCAGACAGAGAGTATATATCCTGTCATGACATGCTGGGGCATGCCTGTTTGAAAAATATTAGTGTTTATAAGTTTCCCATTGGCCTAGATCTGAAGAATAGTGCTGGAATTTCCTTCCCTCCTCCCTTCCCTCCCAAACAGGGACAGAAATGATTGATGGAGTCATCGTGCCTATCTGCACTTTTCTTGTGCCACAGTGTGATGGAGCATTCCTTTGGTAGGCTTTCTGCAAGGCAGAGATGCCTGTGGGATTTCTAAGTGCCAATGTTTCAAACACTCTGTGAATAACTGGAGTATGCTGTGCCCTTCATTGGCTAAGTGAGGATGCAGGAGAAAGATTTTACCCTGGCTAGACTACAGTTTCTGCTACAGCTTTACTCTCAACCTACTGCAACTGCAGGAAACATAGTACATGAGAGGATCTCAGAATTTGAAATGCTATTTGCAGACTTAATAGTGATAGTGGTGATAACTCTGCCTGTAATTAAAAAAATCTATTGAATGATTGTTAGTGAAGTGCCATTCTAGGAAAAAAATACTATAGTCCTGTAAATGCATGCTGGTTTTCAAAGACAGTACTGTGATTTCTGAGTTCAATTTGCTTTCTGTGTTCTATCTGGCTTTTGGACAGTCAGAATCTATTTAAGGATTGGTATTGAGGTGAGTAGGTATAAAATAAGAAATTCACTATTTTAGAGAAATATAGATACCTCTTTCATAATTGCTCTAGTTTGTTCTGAAGGCAAACTAAGGATATACTCTAACAAAAAACCACACCAATGACAGCTGAAACTGCATAACCTTTGCCAGTAATAGTATATGCCTCCATAGGAGAGTGAGAGGAAAGGAATTCTAGCTCTGGTCTTTTAAATGTGGTCGTATGGGAGTCTTTGGAACACCTTCTTGCTAATGTGGTCTGGGTAACAACAGCTGATACGATAGGAATATGAGTGTGAACAGAATACCCAAAACTGTTCTGAAAGGGTGTTTGTCCAAAACCAGATAGATAGTGCTAGAAAGAAAGTAAAAATGACTAAGTTTGCTTTAGATGACCTTCATCCCAGTTAAATAGTAACCTGGGGATTACAAGAGAATGTTAAGAATAGAAGGAGTCAGCTTGAAAAGTACAAAATAAGCATGAAAACTTGTGATTGCGGGGAGAGACCTTGGAGCAAGTGTGACAGAACAGCAGTCAGATCAGGTGCCATTAGTAGACTGGATCCAGCTACTGTGCGAGTGCAACATGTAGAGACCCACGTCTCAGGTGTACAAACTAGTGGGGTGTTTTCTCATCACTGTGTGGCTTGGTGGGTTGCAGGGAGCAGTAGAGACACCCATGAAGCTAGAGCACCCAAGTCTCCAACAGGAAATGTGGGTAAATAGGAGAATTTGCAGGCCTGAAAGGGCATGCTTCTAACCCATACTGCCTATGAGAGGGGATGTGTGTGCATGTAACTGTATGAGTGTGTATTTGGGAGGGAATTAGAACCTTGGGTGTTAGTTAAGAGGTTAGTTACAAAAATTTGTAGGTGCTCATTAACATTTTGTAATTGTTGAGTATTTTAGTTTATCCATTGTATTGCTGACATTGATTCTGAATGTTGGTTAATTATGTGTCATTAAGAAATCAATAAACCACTTTGATCCTGACTGGATTTAACCCAGGTGAGCTGAGCAGTTTTCCCCTGTAACAACAGTGTTCAATTGCTTTACTTAGGTATTATAGTGGGAAGGGTGTTGACATCCTGTTGGTCTGTTTTAAAACCCATAAAATTGCAGGCCCTAGTAGCAGCCCTCTACCATTTCCTAAATGAAGAACCAAGAACAGGAAATTTTCAGAGAACTGTTGATCTCCAGCACCTAATTGTTTGACAAATCCCTATGCCTCTCAGGCTTGAAAGCCAAGTTAAAGCATGGGGTGGAGGTCTTTGATCTGCACAAGTAGGTGAAGAAGGAGCTCTCCACTTCTCTTATGTAATTACTTTGGAAAGTTACTTTAGGTGCCTGTGAATGTTTGTGCTGCTAATGGACCTCTGATACTGGAAATTAACTCAAGATTGTAGGCAGTCAAAAGTAAACATGAGGTGTGTGCTCATTTTATTGGTGACAAGATTTTACATTACAATTTTATAATTGAAAGATTGAGCTACCACAGTTCAAAAACAACTTTGTCAATGAACATGTAAGGATGGGTGTTTCAGATGGGAAAATATGGTTAGACAAGAGGCATGGCTAAGCAACCTGTATTCATGAATCTTGTTCTGCCAGAATAAAAACTCCACCTTTCTTTTGAGCCAGGGAACCATATCATACAGGCACTGAAAAATTGACAGAACCACCACTCACAAGATGGCCCTACTCATCACTGTTTTTTATGAGGTAAAGCATACCTACCATACCTAGTTATGCATATACATCAAGCTAGTATGGATACAGAGAGAGTACCAGTGCTTGGAGAGCAGGAGATCTTCTTCCTTTGGTGAACCGAGAAGCAACAATAAGCCAGCAAGAAACCAATATCAACATTTGAAATCAAGGGAAAAAAATCAAGTGTAAGTCACATTCCTTAAACAGCTGAGCATATATATCAGGTCTGCTGAGGAGGAGGAAAGGGTTGAGGTAAGAGAAAAGCTTTTTGGATCATTATACTAAAGAGCAGTCATTAGAGACTTGTTGGATGTATGGGAGGAAAGTAACCGGCTGCAGAAAAGCTACTATCAAGGCAGCAGACTGGAAAGTCAGTTATTTGGCGCATGGTATGGGGGTGTGGGAGGGAGTGTGTCTGCATGTTGTTAAAAGAGTAGCTCCAGAGGAGTGGTGAATGAGAGGTAAGGACGAAAACACACCTGCAGAGTTCACTGTGTAAAAGGATGTGGTGTTTATGGGGGGAGGAATGGGTCTTCTATTAAAAGCAGAAAAGCACAAAGAGTTCCTGTTTCAATGGTAAAAAGAGGAGGGGGGAGAGGAATTATGTGTGGGGGATAGATCAGCAAAAAAGACAGCAAACTGGTACATAGGTAGCATCAGAGAAGAAATGGGGAAGGTGGAGAAACCGAGCAAACCTAACATAGTGTTTGGTACAAAGTACAATACTGGAACATGATGGTCCACAGAGGGAGGAAAAGCTGTGGAGCACTTGACAACTGCAAGCCAAAAATGAAACATGGTTAAGGGAGGCTTTTGTGAAAACTGGCAAAACAAACATTTCTTCAAAGGTGACTGTGGAACTGGTTCTTGCAAACATAAGAAAGCTTAATAGAAGAGGGCTGTGTGCTACAGAAAGAAGCTGCTTCCCATTCAGATGAGCATTATTGTAAAGTCTGTAAGCAAAGAGACAGGGAGAGGTGAGGGGATTTCTTCCAGCAGTGACTGGCTGTTTTCCTGGAGGCTCAGCAAGCCTGGGCAGTGGGAGGCGAGGTGAGGGCCTGCCAGTGCTCCGCACTGAGGAAGTTAGAAGCTGCTCGCAGAAGGTGAGCTTGCTTGCAGCTGCTGAGATAAACTGTTCATGTCTGCTTCTTTGTTTTTTTTCTTCTAGCAGCACAGATTTTAGCAGCAAGAAAAAAAAGAGAAGTTACTCTAAAGAAACAAGAGTAAAACATCATTCTTACTGGAACCATTCACAGCTGCTTGAGTGACCAAAAGTCTGCTAAAGGAGGTTTTCTCAATTCCTCTTTTTCAGGAAAGATGGGTAGAGGTATGCATTTGACAGCATCCCGAAGCAGAGTATTGCCCACCTGTACTCACCTCTTTATGTCAATAATCTGTACATTTATATGTCTTAGAAAGGAAAAGCTGTCCTGACCTGAATATTCTTGTCCCTTTGTTTGCCAAAGTTGAAGTGAGTGCTGGAAATGCCTCCCTGCAACAGCAACTCACTATGTAAAAACCTCTCCCATATCAGCTACATAGCAAGAAGGGCAATGGAGGATAGCCCCTGAGAACAGGAACCTCCCAGTACAGTGCTCATGTTCTAAACAAGACAAAGGCTTAGATTAGCACAGTAATACCTGAGGTAAATTACAGCCTATTAGAGATTAAACATGAGTTTTTTTGTAGTGGAGTTGCTCCAGCTACCTCTATTATCTCATCTGGGGATACTGGTGGAATGAGCTATGGCTTTAAATAAAAACATTACTTTCATCTTTAGACTTCCTTCATCCCTGAGGCCAATTAGCAGTTGCCACCTAATACAGTTTCTATCAACCTCCAGACTCCCTCCTTAGTGTGTTACAGAAAAATGTTACTTTTGTTATCCAGCTCCTACCAGATTAATCTAGTCACCTGGAGCTGGGCAGATGTAGTCAGCTTTCCTTTGTCTGGGCAGTGCTTCCAAGTAGACCACAGTCAATAGCCGGCCAGTTTATGGGTAAGCAGCAGCAGTCAATTGTCTAGGTATCTCCATGTGTTGCATCTGGGTAATATGACTTCTGAGAAAGGTTTTGACCCTTCCCCTACGCCATTTACAGGGAGTCCCACGGGAACCTCTTGCTTGGTGGTCTGTGGCTGATTTACCATTGCTGGAGGTCATATGGGAAACGCCTGTTCAATAACAATTTAGTACTGAGCGGTATAATTGAGGTAAAAGCCTACCTATAAGTTTATGCCTTGGAAGTTCAGCTGTATAACTAAGTCTCCTGAGTGGCTGAAATAGATCCTGTCATCCTGCCTCCATGCAAAGCTTAGGAAACAGTGCTGAATTCCAGTAATCTTCCTCACCTTTTAAAGCTGTTTTAACATGAGAGGGAGGGGCATGGTCTGTAGATGTTTCCACTGTTGTATTTCTACACAGTAGTTGCTGAGATGATGCAAAGGGACCTTGGTATTGGTGCCTTTCCACCTTCCTTGTGGTATCTTGTGTTCTCAATACAAAAGGGGCACTGTAGGTAGGCCCCATCATGCAACTTTCTGCTTAGTTTCACCAGGAGAGCAACTTTTCTTATGTGTACCAATGTTGCCTGTTAGTGCAATGAGCTATAGACACATGGAAAAGTCACTCCTATTAAGAATCTGTGTTGTGCACTAAATGGCTGATGTAGATGCCCTTGAAGTGCTTCAGATGGCACTAAACACCTTGTCTGTCTGAACCATTGTATCATGCCCCATTCAATTTCTTCTGCTTCCCAAGACTAGAAGACTAGAGTCTGTAGAAAAGCAGTCTTATTTCTGTACTATTGCTGAAGATATATTTGTTGAAAGGAACAAATCATGTTTCTTTAAAAGACACTACACTCTGCCATTGTATCCTTACATAATGTTGTGGCAGGCAGAAAGAATGTCCTTGCATTTTCAGAGTCACCAAACACAGGAATTCTCTCCTGTTGTTTCTGAGCAGGGTGGAGGAAGGAGAGGAGATGAAGACGGACCAAGGGAATACCTAGCATTTCCAAAATTGCAGCTGGTGGCTGCGAAAAGAGCTCGTAAAAGACTATATTTAACTAGGCAGAGAAAATCTCTTGAAATTTGGGTTTGAGGTTTCTATCTTAAATTGGGGCTTTAAAGAAGTGCAAAACTTTTTGTGCTGTCCACTGACTATGGACCTGCTGATAAAAGAAGGCTGGGCATGATGGCTGAAAAGGGAGAACTAGAAGTGTAGGGAGAAAAAAGGAAGAACTAGCAGGTACCTAATTCTGAGGGATGCTGAAATGCACTTTAGACACCTAATTTGGCCATGGGGGCACAACTATATCATAAAATCAACTGCAACAGAACTGTGTGATGAACAAATATGAGTTGATATGACAAGTTGTTTCTGAAGCATCACAGACTGTTCTTTGCTTTCTCCAGCACTTTTTTAATCCCTGCAGAAAGCGAGCACAGACTTTCCATGTTGCTGCAGTTAAAAAAAAAAAAAAACTAAATGTACGCAAATGCTTTCCTGTCTTTCACAAGCATTTTGTGCATAATCTGCCCCAGCAGAAAAAGCTAGCTATGCACTACTCCTGTGCTGCTCTGTTAAGGTGGCTCATGTGGTAGTTAAAAGCAGAAATGTGATAGTATATCCATTGTTTACTGGAGTAAGAACCTGCAGCTAAGCACTATATAGTGCAGCTGCTGAGCTGCAGAATAGGTGGATGATAGCTTGAAAGTGCAGAGCCTCTGAGAAGCTTGTTTTACAAAGTCCCTTACACAGTGCATCAGTGTCTGTCTGTGATTTGGAATGCACTGAACAGGACGGTAACTTGCTTCTGGTAATGTTAGATTAGATGAACTGTCCTCAATGCTCCCTGCATGCATCATGCCAGGAGTAAATGCTATTATTACTTTCCTTTTCCAGTATTCAGCTATAAGTGTTTGGGGCAAAAAAGGAAGATTTTTTTAGATCATAAATACAGAGTTTTGCAAGACCCTTTCTTCAAAGAACTGCAGCTTATGTATGTATTAAATAGAAAGTTTTAAAGCTTAAGAACATTCTGCTTGAAATTATCTGAGCTGGTAACTTTAGTATTGAAATGTCAGTGCTATGATATCAATATTTCTGACAAACTGAAATGTTTTATAAATGAGTATTTTCTTTTCTGGAAGAAGTGCTTATGTCCATCTCTTTTACATATATAATGAATTGTGTGGATTTGTACATTTTGTCAGGAGTTAGGCTTTTGTATACACTGAAAGAAAATGAGTACAAGGTCTCAATTCCCTGGCAATACTTAAGCTCACAATACCTGGGAAGCAAACTACAACAAAAGTTATATAGACGTGCCACCAGATAAGTCATGCATTGATTACAGGAATTTTTTTGTTTTTGGTTGCTTTTCCATACTTGTAAAGTTTTTTCTTGTTCCCATTCTAACTTCCAAGTACAGCACTACTTTCATTCCTACTGATACCCAGACCAGCCCTTTCTGAGTCCTAGGGTGTGGCTGACTTTCAGGAACTGAAGTTATAGTTTAAATCGTTCTCTTTAATTTGCCAGTCAGAAAAATCTCTTGTTTTTTTTCTGACTAGCTAGAGGCATGAGGTTTCCTAGGAACTGTCATAATAGTGGGCAACGTGAAGGATTCTTAATTTCAAATCAAGGATTCTTGATTAAAAAAACAACAACTTTCAGCTGGCAACAGATGCATTTGGAATGAAAACAGAAGAGGTATAAGGAAACCCTCAACCTTGAGTAGTATTGTGTGGGCTGAGGTTGTAGCTCAAGATGGAGGTGGATAATGCAGTTAGAAATACCTGTTTGTGTTACTGCATGTGTCTCTATCAGAGACCTGCTGCTGTTGTGTCCAGCCAGCAGGCTGGGCAGCAGGCCCATTACCAGACCTGGGCAAATCTACCTAAGTCAGAGATATTTTGACCAGCAATATTCCTCAAATCTTTCCTTGCCAGATCTCTTAACTTCAGCCTCCATGTAGTATCAGTTATCGTAGACAGCAGCTACAGAATAACCTTCACAGACAGCAGATCAGGCAGAGGATGCAGTATACAGACAACCATTCTTTCTCCAAAGGCTAGAGAGAAGGAGCCATTGAAAATATGCAGATAGAGCAATAGAACAAGGGAGATTTTGACTGGAAAGAGAAAAACTGCAAATCATAAAACCCTGCTAAAAAAAAATATCTTTCTCTATGAAATTAATTGTAACCATTACATCTTCCATTTAAGAAGTTGTAACTGTTCTAGTTCTGTGCTGATTATTCGTTGATAGTCAGCTGTGTTGCCACATTTTGATATGCATCTATTTTTCCACCTAATTGCTAATCTATCCGGAATAATACAACATGGCTTCTATCATGTCTCAGTGTAGAAATTTGAACTTTAAATGTGCTTTCAGTCAGTCAGGAAACTTGTTACAGTATAGTTGTCATAAGTAGTCATGTTTACTGACTATACTTACGAAAAATATATGCCGTGTGGAGCAAACACTTTAAAAATCAATACTTCTCCTTTTCTAGTCTTTCATCAAACCACCAACACACATTAACTCTTACAGAGCATTTCATGTTATTCTAAGGTCATGCAGTACATAACTGGAAAAAGTGCCTGAAAGTAATGACAAAAATGACTGTTAAGTAACTGGACTGTTTAAAAAACTGCTTAGATTAACTTATATTTTTATTGAAATCCTGATGGTTTTTGAGGTGCAAATGTGCTCTTATATTCAATTCATAACTTATCAGAGAAGCAATAAAATAGCATATAATATTTTTAAAAACTAGGGTTTTTTTTTAATCAAAAAAGAATTTCAGAGAATCTAATAAGCCCTGGCAACTGCAATGAATTAATCTTATTCTTTACACTCTTAATGGGAACAAAACAACTGATTTTCTCAGCCATATTGGGGATTTATCTTCACATGCATATTACAAGTTTATAAGCTAAATAACAAATGTACAGCATAGTACCTACACTGCAGTGAACTACGTTAATTTCTTTGAACTCCTGAAATCTAAAAGTCGGTTGTCTGAGCCTAGTGAGTTGCCTTGATGTCTTCATGGAGTCAAGGGAGAAAAATAGGTACCTCCAGAAAGGGCTTCATCTCACCTACATTTATACACCTACCTTAGGATGAAATTGGGAAAGATTTTATAAAAGCAACTGGTATCCTAAAAAAACCTTTACTGATGATCTGAGAGAGGTGTTTTGCACAAAAGCACTTTTAATGTTCATTGTGGGAGGCCTGCAGAAGGCTAGTTTGGAGTAGTTAATGTACTGTCCCGGAGTCCACTTCATAGTAGCTTCTCTGTATATACAAGTTCCAAGTTAAGAATTTAATTCAGCACCAAATTCTGGTCAAACTGACACATAGGCTTAAAAGTGAAGGACATTTAAAATAAGCAAAATGTCATTACCCCAGCAGAATAGGTGCAAAGTAAAAAGACATGCTATACAATTTTAAAAGGCACCAAAAACTTGAAAAATGGCAGTCTCACAGTAATTATTTGTAAAGTCACATTTACTTGTGTTAAAACTGAAAGGAAAAAAAAAAAAAAGGTTTCCATATTCATTCCACCCTCACCAGGCATTGAAAATAATTAGGTGTTGATTCGGTTGTGGGAAATGTTTCCAGTTCTATTTCAGAGAATATTATTAAAACTTCATGGGAGTTAATGGCAAGCACAGGCAGCAAGTTTTAATAATCCTGGAGACCCAACATAATCAAATGATAATAGTTGCTTCCAAAGGGATGTTTTTGTCTTGTCTATAGGGTTCAATTTTCTGTCATAGGCAGGAGTAGAGGCATTATGAGCAACAGAAGGGAAAAATCAGCCTCCCAGGCATGACAGTTGTGTCTGCTCCTATCCTCAAGTGTTACTCCTTCTCCTGTTTCTGGTGACACATGTCAGATGAATTGATGACAAGTACTAGGTCGGCAATAACAAGGAAACCGACAAATTTTTTGAAGATCTCCATTTGCTGTAAAGGAGATATATGTGCTCAGTGTGACCCTGGCATGTAGCTGAGTGAAAATTTCATGCAAGGGATGAGTTCATATGAACACAGTAAACTTGCCCAGTAACCTGGAAACACTAACTGGTAGAAACAGCTTTCCAAGCACAAGATCTTGTGTCATATATAAATACAAAAGAAGTTAGACACTCTTAACTTCCTAAGTTACCCTCAGGGTTTGGACCACCTTTTGAGAAATCTATCAGTGCAAATATATGAGACTAAGAACAAGAAATTCCTTTATCAGGCTGCATCTGAGAGACTTCTTATCTCTTAGTAAAACTGAATTTGCTTGATGCTTCCTGACGCCTATGTCCGTGTTTACATGAGGGCTTACTATCTCCTTGTAAAGAGGAGTTTACTTCTCTCAGTTTCAAAGTCTGGATGGTCACTGGTCAAAGATGAATTATGGGGTACCTCCCGAGACTGTCCATATACAGGAATATTATTCTATAAGCCAGATGAAAAAAGGTCCTGGTTTTTCTTGAGATGGAATGTTTTTAGTATATTTTCACACTGTGAATTTACATAGATCAAAGTATTGGAAAAGATTCTGCCCTGTCCATACTTGTAAGAATGCACACCAGACCTGATCCTCTGTGCGTGGATACCCTGTATTCCTCAGTTTCTTCCAATTTCAAAGCCTTTGGAATTTGCTTTAATTCTGAGGGAGAAGGATAGGAAAGTAGAGAGTGACCATATCTAAAGACAACACACGGAGAACTCCAGTTAGTGGCACAAACTTTTCATTGAGTGCTCTGGGTAGTCTGGCCCTTGAGCTATGTGGCTTATGAGAGAATAGGAGAAAGGCTGATTTCATGATTTAAAGAAACTCAGACACAGCTCTAGGGGAACTTTGTCTCAGTTGTTAAAGTGATCTTAACAAGGGGGTGATGTCAGAGGGAATATTGCCTAGAGCCATGCCTGCATGCATAATATGTGGGAAGCTGCCCTGTGTATTACATAAATGATTGCCCATGCAGCTGAAGATAATTAGCTATAATTTTGCACAAGGAACAAATTATCTCAAGAGCTCTTTCTATGCTAAGACTGGAGTAGGTTTATGCAGAAAAGAGTCTAGACTGGTCTGAGGAACTGCAAGTTGAGTTAAGATAAATTGTAGAAACCACATTTGAGAGCCAAGCTGTGAGTTGGCATGCAGAAATGGGTAGATTGAGTCACATGTGAGACAGTTTCCTTGCTGGACTGTTGTAATGTCACCTGCAATTTTGTGTTCCTGAACTTGAACTTCTGAATAAAGTCGCTTGATTTTTCTAATATCAAAATGAGTTTTAAACTTCTATTATTTTGCATTTTTGTTAGGAAATTGCTCTTTCAGAATTCCCATTTCTAGAGATGGGAGGTAAGCCGCTCCACTTGCATGTTATGTTAACTTCTTTCTAAAAATAAATTCACTGAGAGAGGGGTCTAGGTGCTTTGAAATGGACAGGAAGAGAGGATATGAATGTGGTAAAGTAGTATCAAGTAGTACCTTACATAGATTAATCCTGAGTTAGCAGTGTTCAGTATCCACCTGTTGGATGTCACAATCTGCTGAGGTTGGTTAGGACCTGAATTCATGCTTCCTTAGCCCTCTCTCAGATGAGGCAAGGAAAAATCCATGCCAAAAACCAGTCTGAAAATAGTGTTCCTTCCTTTTATGCGTTGCACCTTCAGGTGTATCAGTGAAGTCTGGATAAACTAGGGATGTAAAGAAAAGCTGTAAAACTGGTGTGATAATCTCATTTTAAGAGCAGACTGAAAAACTGTTAATTATGGAGGTTGGTGCCACACTGCTTTTTAGTACAGAGGTCTTCACTGGTTTTACAATTAAAGCCCATCCTTCCCTTTGAAGGGATGATTTTTTTTTTCAGCCTTATTCAGGTGACTAAAAATATAATGAAAAGTTTCTCCTTAGAATGACTGTGATACTGAATATTGTTAAGTCTTCTGCCATAAAGCTATCCTCTCATTTGCTACCGTCCTGACCAGAGGTGAAGGGAACTGAGGGCATTTCCTTGAGGGGGTTGGTATTTTCTGTGCATGGGAGTACATGCATGTGCTTCTCCATATGGAGTGTGGCTGACGTGGTTTGACCTGCCTGGTCCCTGCAGCAGGTGTGCTTGCTGAGGCAAGGAGGTATTATGCAAGGGATAGTGGATGTCCTTGCAGGTGCTTTGCTGGAGATAGAAGTCCCTGCCACTGGTTTGAGAAGTGTCTGATGGGGCAATTCACCTCCTGCTGAGCAGAGCAACCCTACAGGTCTGATAACCTCACGTTCTGCAGGCTTTGCTAGGAAGCAGAGAGCTGAGCTTCCCAGAATGGTGCTGCAGAAGGGAGCAGTGACAGCTGTGACAAGGGGCACACTGTATGCAAGGAAGCATGTCAGGGTGGGACAGGAGAAAGCGAGGGGGCGGGTGTGTGGGTGCCTATGCCTGGAGTGCCTGACAGATTGCCAGAGGCAAGGAGGTGTATGCCTTTTTTGGTGAGCTGAAACTCTCATTAAGAGAAGTGTCTACCTGCATATGTGCAGGATGCCTCTGCATGGATGCCTGCCTGAATGCATAGTTCCACTGGACTTGGAGTATGTTTCTCTTGTGAGAATATGTATTATATGAACGTAGACCACAGACATTTAGGTAGACAGATAGATGTACAAGCATAAATGCAGAAGATATAGGAAAAAAAAAGTGGTCTATGATTTTGATCCCTGGTCAAGTTTCTGTCTTGTTCTTATGCATCTGAGCCAATATCTAGGAGTAGATCTGAAGAGTGGAATTTCTTCATTAGCAGCTTCTGTTTTTCACTATGTGCCTTGAAACATACTTAAAGATATTCCTTTGCTCCTCAGATCTCAATTTAGAGTTGAGAAGATTTGTTTTCAACAGGTTTTGGAGGTTCAGTGCTGCATGCTGGAGGACTTCTTTTCTGAGTAACAAAATTGACTTTTGTATCTTCAGTCCAGATGCAGAATACTTAAAAAATCATGCACTTCAGCTAATTATGGAGTGCTGAACAATTTGATAGCTGAACTATAATTGTTTACTCTAGAGAAGGTAAAATCTATCAGTGTCAGTGATGACATTCAAAAGGCAGGAGGCAACATTCTGTGGCAATGCCTTTTTCTGAAGCTTTTTAGGATGCTAAACAGCTTAGGGTGCTGTGGGGAAAGCAATACGGTTTAGAAAAAGATTCCCTTGATTCAGGAACTTATGCTGCTTTGTTCAGCAGCCTTCCATTATCTGTCTTTTTTTTTTTTTTTTTTTTTAATAAACCACAGATATAGAGTAACTCTTACCTGCATTAATGCTTAATGCTTTTGTAACTTTCTAGTTGGTAAACACTTCATTATCAGCTCAGTAACATTGTGAGTCAGCAGGATGCATATCTACTGCTTAGTGGAAAGAGGAAAAGAGCTTTGAATAGAATCCTATTTAAATAGAAGCTACTTTTCTAATAATTTAACTGCATACAAGTTAAAGAGTCTTTCATCCAGTGCTTTTACTGGAAACATCTGTTTTCCTTTCAATGCCATCAGGGACATGTTAGAAACGTGCTAGATTGTGCTAAACTTCATAACAGCATTTACCGTGGGCAGAAGGATGAGTTAAGGTCTATATGCTTGTGGGACAGCAATGAATATGTTTTGGAAGTGCTAACTGCTCTATGCTTTTACTTTCTTTTGCCCTGGTCTTATCTATTATTTTAACTTGCTAGTTAGATATAATATTCTTAAACCCTGAAGTTATCTCCCAAAGAGCTAGGATACTTATTCACATTGACCTATAAAACATTAATTTGGTTACAGATGTATATTAGCTGTTGTCTCATTAGGTGTCATTTTTCTGCTTGTGTATAGTATTGGCATTGCACAGTGCATGAAGTCGCCACATTTTTCCACCAGACTCTTGAAAGTCTATTACTGGGAAGCACAGCCTGACTCATTTTCCCATTAGACAGAGAATTCCTTTCGGGTATTTGACAAAGAGACAGTACACCGAGCCCCATTTCCACTGGGACGTGTAATGACTTGTAACTGTTTGTGGTGGTGATGGGTGGGGGAGTATTTGAAAATCAGTCCTTAAGCACAGAATACAAAGAACTCCATGTATGACCTAAGCCTGCATGCTCACAACATCTGCCATTGACGACAAGTAATGCATCTTATTTACAATTCTGATCTCAGTGATCATGCTCTTTACCAAAGCATCTTAGCCTTTGTAGAATTTCTGTTGTAATGTGCACAAAATAAGGAAATAATATTGCTGAGATCCTAAATCTGAAGCCCAGTTTCTCTCTTGGTTAGGTGTCTGGAGTGGTATCTCTGAACCTGTTGCAGAAAATTACAAAATGACTTCGAAAAACCCATTTCCACCATCCCTTTAAAACCGCTCCAAGAGACTCCAGGTAGCATTCAAAACATGTAAATTGTTTGTTTTTATGCAAAACACATTAAGGTAAAAAGAAGTTATTTAAAAATTTTGACTGTGCAAAAACAGTCTTCTAGTGTCATAAAGAGGATACTGCAATAGTGTCCTGCTGTGAGGCCTGGGCAACTGCAGCAAAGATTGTCAGGCAGATGGTAAGAAGTAGAAAGGACAGGACAGCCAGTGCTTTCTAATCTGGCAGTTCCTACCCCCAGTCTACTTAGCTGTGATATTTATTTTGCCAATGAGAAGTTGTCCATGCAAGTGCTCTACTTACATTATCTGCTGTCCCACCTCTTCTTTCTGAGGGAAATTCCACAATGAAATGACTCCAAATCACCACAAATCATGCCTTTAGTGGTGGCCATGTAAGCTCACAGCCAGTCTTCTACAGATACAGAAGGATATATGAGTACCAGCCAGAGAGATCCTCCACTCTGCTGAGAAGCTGGCAATTTAATTCAATCAGATAGAAAAGTTTAGTAAATGTCTATCATGGTGGCCTTTAGGCTCAGCCTATCATATCTAATGCTATGACACTCTACTTGTCTGGCAGCATGCTGGAATATAACTCTCACAAATTGGATGGGTTATTCTTTGTAGGCTTTGTTTAGCAAAAGTCACCTGGAAGTGGTCTGTGGTGTATTTCTACCCAGGGGATTGAAGATAGGAGAAACTCAGGAAGAGTTGAGAAGACCGAAGAGGAAGTACAGACCTCAGGGTGATGTAAGAGGCTCAAACAGAAGTCACTGTATAGTTTTGCAGCCCTCTAAATACATTATTGCCACTGCTGATGGTAAAATACAGGCTTTGTATTAACTATGGAAGGCTTTGGACTAGGACTTACAAACCTTACTCTGTCCGGACTTGTTCTGGCCTACATGGTGTTGTGTTTTAACATCTTTAGCTATAACAACAAGTGTCTAACAATCAGGCGACTATTATGCAACTTGTTAGTTTTAGCTAGCATTATGCAGTTGTGTAGTAGTATAATAATTTTGATGTACTTCTGCAAATAATAGGTAGCAATAACAAGCGGTTTTTCTGTGTAGAGTGATCTGTCTATGACACTAGAATGATGATGTAGTGTATTGGAGTACAATGGGATGATAGCAGAGGCCTTGAAAATACAAGAACAGGATGGTACCAGAGGCTCTAGAACTATGAATAAATCACCAGTGGTCACTAAAGTAAAGCAACCTTGGGAACTCAGTAAAACTATTTTTAAAGTAACAGAACAAAACCCAAATATCCAGCATACATAAAACACAGCATATATAGTATATTTGGATGAAATCTTGAATTGTGGACCCTTAAAAAAAGAGCAAAGTGCAGTGCATGTTAGCATAAAAAAGTAACACTCAAGCAGACTTTGAAGTGAGGAGAAGAGAAACACCATCATCAGTATCAGTGATGTCCTCCACCTGCTGATCCCCTACCCACCCTCCAACCTATTCCTGAGGAAATCTGGTACAGCAGAAGGGTTCGTTTTACACCAGAGAAAGATACAAGGTAGTAGGAGTGTCTGTGTGTCTGTGGCAATGTTATCTGTTTTATTATTGAGAGTTTTCAGTGGAATTTTCTTTTGTGTTCTTCCCTGTTTTTTCTGTAATGGTTAGATCTGGACTAATAATAATTATTTGGTTATAATGTTAAGATTTTAATTACACTAATAATAAATTATTGGTTCCACATATAAAATGTGTTTCTGTAGCCCACATAAACTTCATGTGTTGTACTGTAACAGGGAACAGTGTAGAATCACCTGTAACTATGTCCACAAAGGTGGTAGAAAATGGACTTGTAGGTGGATGCAATGACAGAACTCACACACCATAATGAACATCAATTATTTCTCATATGTGGAATGCTGTGATTGAGGAAAAGTCACAGAAAATAAAAGTGAATGTTGATGTAAAAAAGAAAACAGATTCCCATTGCATGTAGAGTTTTCTAATTGGCAATCCATCTTATTTGTATCTAAGAACAGATTCCATCCTCACTTGCATCCCCCCCAATATTATACTGTACATGAAGCTGCAGATCAACACAGTGGTACTTGTGCAATGAACACTTGCACTGAACATTTCACATTTTATTAACTTTGATAAGCTTTTCAGCCACGTAAATGTAGCCATGTATACAGAGTTCCATAGTGCACTTCATTAAAAAATAATAATGTAATAGCAATGATTAAAAAATCCATCTCTTCAGTTGCGAATATGACTATGCTGTCCTTTGCATCATTGCTTCTTGTGGCAGATCTTGTCCATAATCATCCATCTGAAAATCTCCCCGATTGGTCTTTCTTTTAGTGAAGACTCTAAATATAATTTTAGTAGCTATTTCACCATGGCAGTTGCAGTTTTGTTCTATATTTTGGCTGTAGCAACAGAATGAACTACTAAAGCTGGCAAAGAAAGGGGAAATTACTAGTTTCTTCTGTTGTGCAAGAAGTTTAGTGATCATTCTGTTAGGATGTCTTGCCTACCTGTTCCCAGGTAGAAGCCAGACTAGGTTGGCCTAGGCTAAGAAATTTGGATTGAATATTCTGCAAGGGAGACAGATAACAGGCTTCCATTTGGCCTTCTTGCATCCTAACTTGAGCTGCAACTTTTGAGCTGAAGAAGCTCAAATATAACCAACAGATAACATAACCAACAGATTTTGGTAGGTGGGGGGGTTGCAGGGGTGCCCTGTGTTGGAAAAAGGCCAAGAGCTGCCCTGTGCCATTCACACCTGGTACCAGTTGGCTCTGAAACAGACGGAAACAACCCACTGCATGCCCAAAAGGGCCACAAAGATGACAGGACTGGAGCATCTGTCACAGGAGGAGAGGCTAAGAGAGCTGGGACTTTTTAGCCTAGAGAAGAGAAAGGGAGATGTTATCAATGTGTGTAAGTATCTGATGGGGCAGTAAGGAAGATGGAGCCAGACTTTTCTCCATGCTGCCCAGTGACAGGACAAGAGGAAGTGAAACAAACTGAAACACAGGAAATTTTTTCTGAACATAAGAAAGCACCTTTTTATTGTGAAGGTGGTTGAACACTGGAACAGGTTTTTCAGAGAGGTTGTGGTATCTTCATCTTTGGAGATACTCAAAACTTGACTGGACCTGGTTCTGGACAACCTGCTCTAGGTGACTCTGAACTGGAAGGTTGTTCTAGATGATCTCCAGAGGTGTCTTCCAACCTCCACTATGCTGTGATTCTGTGAAAACTTCAACCAATCAGAGGAGCATATGGTACCTCTGCTCAAATGTATTTAAGGGCAGTAGCCATTAAGGGCAGGAGACACAGGACCAGACAATGAGGATGCACAAAAGGAAAGATCCAAGGATAGAAGGAGGAGACACGTGAGGATGCACATGAGGAGACACAAAAGGAGACACAGAAGATGTGAGGACACTCAAAAGGAAAGACATGAGGAGGCACAAGAGAAGACACAGGAGGAGATATAAGAAGACATACAGAAGGAGATGGAGGAGGCACTCCAAGCCAGAGGAGTGACACCTCTGAGGAGACTGAGGCCTG